>NC_134489.1:67811764-67909264 GCF_040206685.1 Ascaphus truei | reverse complement strand
CCGGAGGGAGCAATGGAGGGAGCCGGGGGGAGCGAGGGGGGGAGCCGGGGGTGTGAGGGAGAGAGCCGGGTTGCCGGGGGGAGCCGGGGTGGTGCCGGGGGAAGCGAGGGGGGGAGCCGGGGTATTGAGGGAGAGAGCCGGGTTGCCGAGGAGCCAGAGGGAGGGCCAGAGTGGCGGGGAGAGGCAAAGCCCCACCCCTGGATACTCCATCCAATCCCCTGCGGCCCGGCCTTCTAAAGCCCCGCCCCCCGGCATTCTCCATCCAATCCCCTGTGGCCCGGCACGTTTCTGCAGAAGCCCAACCCCTGGCAGTAAGAAAAAATACTTGCCGGGCTGCTCTGCATCCTCTTCCTCCCCGCCGCCGCCACGTACCGCACCCCCCATACCCGTGCACCGCCGGCGACACAAAAAAACGTGACGAATGGTCACCCTACTGATACACAAAAAGGCGGCAGCTTTTATTGAACATGCATTAATGTAAATGTCCCTGTCATTAAACCAAAAAATCCGAAAAACTCCTCTTAACCTTCTTCACTTTTTCTTAACCTAAAAAGTCTCAAAATACCTTTAAAATTCCTCTGGTTTAACATGTCATTGGAAAAATGGAAATGGTGCTATTTTCCTTATTGAGAAATACTGCAACCTCCAGATACATGTAAATTCCTACCCTTCTAAGAACTGAGCAGGTAATGAGTAAGAAGCCACTCACAGCTGACTTGTTTATTGCTTACTATTTATTTATAAAATATTTTACCAGGAAGTAATACATTGAGAGTTACCTCTCGTTTTCAAGTTATGTCCTGGGCACAGAGTTAAGACAAATAATACATGGTTACAAATACAGTTACATAAATGAACAGGGTATACATTATATACAATACATTGCATGCACAGTTAGAGAAGATGTATATTATAGGATTATGTAACAGTTACAGACCAGATTAAAATGTGAGACAGCCTTAGTTTTGAAAGAACTTAAACTGGTGGTGGATGTGAGAGCTCTGGTAGGTTGTTCCAGTTTTGGGGTGCACGGTAAGAGAAGAAGGAGGAACGGCCGGATACTTTGTTAAGCCTTGGGACCATGAACAGTTTTTTGGAGTCTGGTGATAAATGTTGAATTTATAGTGTTGAAAAATGTGTTTTCTCTGTCCAGTCTCTAGCAGATCTTCAAATCATAAGTAATTAAATACAAATTAGGACAGTTTTGCTGTTTTGTGAAGAGGAAAAAAATTAAGTTGGCAACCAGTAGAATACTCTCATGACATTTTGAGGTATATGCAAGTGATCAACTAATAGATATTTGCTTCTATGCGTCAAGAAAAAAAATGTGCTTTTCAAGCAGACTTGAGATGAGAACAGTGATTGTTAAAAAGGTTTAATCTTGCAGACGAGACAAAGATTAGGTCATCAGGAAAGCAGTTAGCAGCAACTCTCTTGAGGAGCTCGAGTGATTTTTGCAGTGATTTTTAGTACTGATTTAGGCCTTACTGTACCATTTATTTTATATTTAGAATCAAAAGCCACTGATTTGTTGACCATATTAATTGAGTCCCACTAAAGGCTCTGAAAAAACGACAATTTGATCCATAGATTATAACCTTTTTAAGGCTCCCTTTTCCTTCTATAACCGCCTCCCCGTATACAATTGGGTTTTTGTATGTAACTAGTTATGGGAAATATATATATATTTTTATTGCGTGGGTCACTTTTTTGGGCATCCCTGTTAAGTTTACTGACAAAAACATATTACTAATCCTTCATAACCTTTTCCCCTTTGAAAGAATGTGTAAGGAAGCACATGAGGAAACATTGTTTTTCTTATTGTAATAGATGTGATGCTATATAATATCTGTTTTTCCTTTTATTTTCTATGTAAATGAATTAACACTATGAAGTTGAATATACAGTAGATGGCTTACGTGCTGCAAATTTTATTATAAAAAAAATAAATTACAATGGGATTAATGAACTACATGGAAGTTGTAAATAGTTTTACCATTTTGTTTCAATTAAAGAAGAAATTACACTGGCAGTGACAGAAAAAGGTATATTGATTTGTGATGGCTAAATAAGTGAGAATTATTGGGTGTGTACATTGTTCTTTCCCTTAGAAGTCAACACCAAAACCCTGTTGCAAATGTATGCTCAAAGTGAGCCCTTTTTTAAATTAAGGTTGAGAAACATGGAGTTTATATTTCTTCATAATAGATTAAATAAAAATAATATATAAATAAAAAATTATAGAAGTTTTTTTTTTTTTAATTTCTAACCTTGCATCTGTAATGTTGGGAGATGTTTTACATATACAGGCATACCCTGGTTTAAGGACACTCCCTTTAAGTACACTCGCGAGTAAGGACATATTTTCAATAGCACCATATCCCTGTGTCTGTAGGCTCACTTCACGTGTACGGACACTTATTCTGCCCTACAGACCGCCATAGTAGTGACGCTCTGATTCCCCTCGCTCAATAGGCAAACGGCAGCTCGCGCATGCGCCTGTCTGCATGTCCTGAACAGCAATACCGGCTCCCTACCTGTACCGAAGCATCGATAAGTGGAAAAAAGGTAGTGCTTCACTTTAAGTACATTTTCGCGTTGCATACATGCTCTGGACCCATTGCGTACGTTAATGCGGGGTATGCCTGTAACAGCAGTTTAATGATGAGGGAAACAGCAGTATGGCATAGCAGTAAATAACTAAAGAGCTAATGGCTGTTGGATGTAGGAAATTATAGCGATGCATAACAATTTAAGTAAATCAATTTGAAATGGAGTTACTCTTTTTAAATATAGTTATGGTCTCCGTAAAATTCTTAAAATATAATCTGGCAACATAAGAACTGATATGCGGACAAAATTATTATTTGAAAAATGCTATGTTAAGGTTAAAATTACGATGGTCCGAAAAAAACGTTCATTTAAAAGTACAAAGAGTGATTGTAGTGGTTATCAATAGAGGAACCGCTGCAATTATAGTGCTACACTGGATAAATTATGGTACAGTTACCAAGCAAAGCTAAATACCAAGCTATCATTATTATTATTATATTCAAATGCTCATGTTATTGAGTACTACTGGGATAGACTTCAAATAATATTAGGTATTTTGGATAAGGAAGTGGAATTGTTTCTTACTTTTTAAAAGAAAAACATGCATTGGATGGAAACTAAAGCAATTCAAAATATCCTAAAACTCTAACTTCATTTTAAAATGGATTTAACAAAGATAAAAAAAATGAATCGATATTCTTTCAAAAAACACAGTAGTCCTTTATATGTTTACCTTGAAATGCTGGCAGTAGTAATCTGACATATTATTTGCAAACTATATTATTAAAAATAGTCAAAATAATTGCTAGGTGATGTCATAGGAAAACGAAGGACTGTCCGCAGGTGCCTGGTGCCGGACTTCCCAAAACAGTGGAGCGGCTTGTGGAGTGAGCCAGGGATATACTTGTGTATTTACCGATAAGCATATTGATTTTTCTTTTGTTTGTTTTTTATTTATTTTTTTAACTTGTGAGTTTTTTTGCCTATGGGCTATATTTTGTAATACGGTCAATACTGTGTTATGCTATTAACGTTTATTGTGCTTGTATTTTCTTTTATCCGTTTCAATTATTGCAAGCCTGGTAGAAAACCTAGTGGCCCACCTGAGAACTTAAACATGATTCATTCTGAGATATGGTAATTAATAATTATTTGTGTTCAGACAAAAATGAAATATCTACTGGTTTTCTCTGATCTTAGGCCACCTCCTGTATATTCTAGACCCCACTGATCTCTACCCACCTCTCGTGTCTTCTTGTCAATCTCTTGACTGCTTGACTCCTTTGATGTCTATTTGTCCACCTTTCGTGCCCTTTCTAATCTCTACTTCTCTTGCATCTGTTTGATGCCTCTGATCTCTGTTCTCCTCTTCTGTCTGCTTGATTTCTCGAATGGTGTCTGTTTCTCTACACTTTTCCCATCTTTAGTTCTTTTTATATCAAGTTCCTGTGGGGGTTTCAGTTTCTATATGGACAGGATGGGCAGGTTTCAGGATGCTGCCATACAGGAGGCCTCTGGAAGCATCTGTGGTTAAAATAGTTCCAGATGTTGCTGCAGAGTTTTCAACCTTGCCAACAGGCACAATGCAGGGTTTTAAATTGCTCTCTTTGACTTGTTCTGTACTAGTTTATAGACCAAAATCTTAAAGGACAACAATATTCTTGTATTTGTATACCATTGACATTTTACAGATCTTTAACATCTAGTTATTTATTTATTTTTCAATCGACTGATTTTTCTTAACTTGTCAGCAATTACTTTTTATTGCCTCCACAGTTTGTATTTGCACGTGAATAGACAGCACTACAGTACAGTCCATAAATACAGAACAGTAATAATAGTGTAGCTGTTAATGTAGGACATGTTATTTTTTTATATTAGTATTTTGACAGCAATAGAAGTAGGAGACTTGGCACTCTAAAACTGTGCTGTAATTAAAGTAAACTTGAACAAAAAAAAAGAAATGTTTATTGATTGAATCTTCTGAACATGGAAAGGCATTGGCATCTATTTATCTACAAATCAGCCTAATTGTGGATGCACTGATAAGATTACAGCCCATTTCCTTTCATTTTAAAATAGGATTAGAGAAAGGTGACTGATATAATGGGTCAGGAAAAAACTTCTTAGAATTTTTATTACAACTTAAAATATATATTTTTTTATAGATATTCAAGTGGTAACTGATAATCGTGGAAAGTAATTTATCTAAAACACTTTTTATATAACCTAATCATTTCAACAGAAAAAGGTCCTTTAAAAAAAAATGTCCCTGTTTCCAATGATAAATTATATAACTGAACCACCTAATAACTTAGTGTAGTTTTCTGCACATGATTGGGACCTTTGCAGCACACCACTGAAAACTACCTAACGGTAACGTTGACTAGTTTTATATGCACAGTTGTCTTTAACACATACAAATTGGCAGAATTCATATTCACATCCTTTTGTCAACCCAGTAATTATATTTTCCATATATAGAACACTAGTGTGTGTTACGCCATATGTTGCATTTTAGAGGATTTCCTGTCTCAAAGTAATCACAATGTAAGTGTTGCTTTTGAGGTATAAATAGACAAGGAAGCCTGAAACCTTTCACCCAGAGCAGGGATTCAAATCATGTTCTCACACACGCTTTCTTTACCGGGAAAATCACTAACATGTTACTGCATAAAATAACACATATATGTTACAATATGTGTAACGGATTTTATGGACCCTCTTGACCCACCCAATCTCAGATTGGCCCCTGTGGTCTAACCGGTCCCCATTACATGGTCGTGTCTGGTGGTGCACCTGTTGGCTACAGGACTTCTGAGTCTCCCGCATGATGTTGGTATGGGAAATGTCAACCCAGACAGGCAGCTGAGGTAGTGTGCGTGAGTCCTACCTACATACAGTGCAGCGCCTCCACCTCATCAGGATCTCTGCGTCAGCAAGGAGATGGTTCTGAGGAGGAACTCCTCTGTGGTGCCTTCCTCTGTGGAGTAACTTCACACTCACACATGGGGGTTCTTGTGAATAAGGGCATCTTTATTGATGGTTCAGGCAAACTGCCCCTCGCAGCAAACAGCTTAGCCGCTCATCTTGAACAGCACTCTCCTTCAGAAGATTCTGCCCTCCCAATGGAGTTGGATCACCTCTCCCCTCAGGAAGATCACCACCTGTGCCAGGTCCCTGGACACAGTGTAGGCCCTGCCAGCCTTACTGCTGCAGATCTGACTACTTGCTGTAGAACCACTCTCTTGAACTCTTAGTTAACACACTTGACCTTCAACTCTAACTTTGGGCAGTGCTGTGTCTTATATAACAAGGGAATAGCTCCACCTCCTGTGTCACTAACAATGGACACAAGGTCTGTTACCACTCCCCTCATGTACATATGACACCTCACCAGGGTGTGAGGGCAAACCTCCATGATTGATGCTGGCAATCCTGTATAATTACCAGGCTTACTGCCAGCATGAGAGAGAACTGTATACCATTTTTAAACATGGCTACATATGGAACAGATTATTGTTATTATGTCCTGATATGTAAAACCATAGAATTCAAAGAGGGTGTACTTTCTTTTTCACACAACTGTAGTTGGGGCATTCAAATCTCGTAACTGGTTGTTGCCTCGGGTACTCAGCAAATCGTAGTAAGTTGTGAAGCAGTAGGTAGATAGGCTGCACTTATGTAACCTTCTTCAAACATAACAACAAACAAAGAAGAGGAAAAAAAGGGAAATGTCGGCGCCAAGTGTGACAATAATAAATAGTCCAAACCAAACCAATTATTATTGTCACACTTGGCGCCGACATTTCTCTTTTTTTCCTATGCCATCCAACTGACTGTACTGTCAGTATTTGTCTGGCTGCCTCTATTGTTATTTATATTTTACACGTGTTTCCCAGTAGGGGTATTGTATGATTTTTATCGCTGTTTTGCACCGTCTTTCTTGTTTTTAACAAACAAAGAAGACTCGCTCAACCTGGTATTAGGTGGGATAAGGTGCACTAGGGGAAAATATTGTAAAATGAGAGAAGAAATAAAGTCCCGAATTATATGCACTCAGGCAGGGCCAGTGCAAGGGTATTTGGCGCCCGAGGTGAACCTTCAGCCATTCACCCCCAAAAATGTGAAATTTTGTGTTATGCTGGTTGGACTGGCCCGTACCCGACACAATCCTCTCCCTCTCTCACCCTCCCCCCCCCCCCACATTCTCTATCCCTCAGCCCTACTCGTTCTCTTTCCCTCACCCCTTCATCCTCTCTCACGCCCCCCACCCCTTTCCAGTTACAATTCCTTACCTGACTGTGGCCGAACTCCCTTGCACCGTAAGTTCTCACTTTCTTCCAGGTCGCCGAAGTTGAGCGCTGAGATGTCCTCTGCCACAGACACAGCTGCCCTCCTCTGCAATGCACACTTCCTCCTCCGCTCTGCGACTGCTCTGCTTCCGGCCTCCCGCAAGTGCTGCCACCATCAAAGGCCTCACCCTCCGCCACCCCCGAAAATGTGCCATCCTAGGCTGCCTAGTGGTTGCACCGGCCCTGCCTCCTCACCAGCTTCTTCCCACGTGCTCCCTTCCTCAACAGCTTCTTCTCCCACATACTCCTCACCCAAGTTTAGCTCCTCTTCAGCTTCTCCCCCTCCACCCCTCTTTTCTCCCCCTCCCCCTTCTCTCTTACCCCACTCCCCTGTAGTTTTTATACCACCCCTCCACCATTCTTACACCCCATCTCCATTTTTTACTCCCCCTTCCCTATTTTTAAAGGACACCCCACCCCCCTCTCTTTTACTCCGAATCACTGGTAAATGCTTCTGTATTTGGTACAATTTTTAAATGATCTGAAAATTGGAGGGAAACCTCTAGGGGTGCCTGGGGAACCCAAGGAAAAACAATGCCATAGATGTAAAACAATCAGTAACTATTTTAAGCATTGTTCAATACACTTTCCAGCGTTAAATGCAAATAATGCAGCGATATGTGCTGTGCACATGGATATTTTAACTTACAAGACACTATGGGACTTATTCAGAAAAACTCGATAAGGCCCTTATCGAGCACTTATCGACCAAAATGGCTACTCGTATTCAGATAGCCTCGATAAGTGCTCGATAACGGCCTGTATCGACGCAAAATTTTATCGCTATCAGAAATTCACCGATTGAGCAGCGATCAGCCCCTTATCGACCATTTTCTGATGGTTGATAAACTCGCGCGATTCAGAGACCCGCGAGTCGGCTGTCGCGGCATATCGCGGCATATCGCAGCCCTAAAAGGCGGTCTTCTCCCCAAATCCAATTCACCACAGGCTGAACTACCTTGTGACACAGCGGCCATCTTGGATTTAGTGACGTCACGTTAAAGGGAAATTAAGCACAGCCATTCTGATTGGCTGGCATCATTCCCTTTAACATGACGTCACTAAATCCAAGATGGCCGCTGTGTCACAAGGTAGTTCAGCCAATCAGAGTGTGGCATTTGTTCCCACGATCTGATTGGCTGAAATACCATCTGATGCCGGCTTCGTGACGTCATCTTAAAGGCAAATGAAGCACAGCCATTCTGATTGGCTGGCATCATTCCCTTTAAGTGACGTCACGGCAAAAAAAATTTTTTTTAAGTCTGCAGATGGTTTTAGCAGCCAATCAGGTAGCTGTTAACCATTTTGAGGGTAAATGTGACGTCACAAGCCATATTTAAGGCCGTGACGCCTCATTTGAGCCCAAGAAGCCGATGAGACAGCATCGGCTGGGATTTAACATGGGGTATTTTGGATTGACAGATGAAGAAAGAAGAACAAGAAATGGTTACAGATGAAGATAAAAGAAGGTGATTAAAGAAAGAAAAAAGAAGATTGGGGTACCTGAGCCGGATCTTCATGGCGGATGGCATCGGATGCTGTTGGAGGCCTTCAAGGTACGTGAGCTTCCTGTTTCCCCGGGAGTCGGAGGGCCACCGCTTCTAATGGTACTGTAAGTAATATATTCAATGTTTGTAAATGTCTCTTTTTACAGGTTTAATCTTTGGATGTGTTTTTTTATTTTTGGGGGGGAGGCACATTGACTGATAATATATTATTCGGTACCTCTTTAGGGTACAGATTAATACATTATTATGACAATATTTGGGGGGCATTTATCGATTGGTATTGGTGTTGCTTTTTGGCATTTCATGTATTATGTGGATGTTATTGTTTGTTTTTTCATGCTTAATGTAATTAAAGGTTTGCGATTGGTGTTCGCTTGTACTTAATGTAATATTATGTTAGCTAATATGTTTTATGGTTACTTCAGAGATTGTTTTAATTTATTTTTTGGAGTTTTAATGGTTATATTCATTAATGTTGGAGTAATTCATTGTTTACATTGGTTAGTGTTACTATTCATTTTGAGTTGGTTTTGGAATTAATTGTTTAGATTGGTTAATGGTTTAATTAATTCATTGTTGATGTTGCTATTGATTGTATTGATTGGATTAGCTGGCTACTGTTTGTATTTAGTGACGTGTGATTTTTTGGAGTTTAGTTACATTTTATTACTGTGTGTCTTGTGTATTAATGCAGCGGTGCGCAATCTGTGGGGCGCGACCCCCAGGGGGGGCGCGAGACTGCCGACGGGGGGCGTGGGGTTTACAGAGGCCCCGCGCGCTTCCCGAAGGCACTTAAATTAAGTGCCGGGGGAGCTGCAGGGCCTCTGTAAACCATACTTACCCGTGGCTCCGGCGGCTTCCTCCCGGCGTCGCCATGGCAACGCGGCGTCAAAATGACGCTGCGAGGTCATGTGACGTCACGTTGCTATGGCAACGTGACGTCATTACGCCGGTGCGAGGGTAAGTTGGGGTTGGGGGGGGCGCGGGAGTGAGAGGACAGCCGGCAGGGGGGCGCAGGGAAAAAAGTTTGCGCCCCCCTGTATTAATGTATTGTCATTAGGTTGCCCATTGAGTGCTATAAAGGCTTATCATGCCCATATTATTATTATATGGGTATGATGTACAACTATACTACTCAATGGGTATAGGGTGGGTATAGTCAGTCAGGGTGGGTGCTTAGGCCTCCCGGGTTGGTATCGGGTCAGGGTGGGTTAACCCCTTAATGACTATAGCGGTTAGTAACCGCTAAGGTAATTAAGGGGTTAGGGGCCATTAGAATGTATTTATTTTGTATTTATGCTTTCTGGCAACGGAGGACAGAGGGACCTGCTGTTGTGGTAAGTATAACTTTATTTATTTACTTTATTTATGTATAGGGTGACCAGATTTTGAAAATGAAAAACCGGGACATTTTTTTTTAATTGTAGTTCACTTATACTTTACTACCATTAGTCCTTGTTACCTGTGTGTGTGTGTGTGTGTGTGTGTGTGTGTGTGTGTGTGTGTACATCACTAATCGAAGAAAAAAAAACCAAGATGTGAATGATTCTGTACCAATTAACCAGTGTCAGGATGCCCCCGCTTCACAATTTCTAAAGCAGCAATCCTGCCTGGGATCTTACCTGATCCGCAGTCCCTCAAGGTACTATACTGGAGGGGAGGTGTTCCCTACCTGTCTTCCGATGTCTCCCATGTGAAACTTGAGTCAGATCTGGAAGAAAGCAGAATAGGTTATTTCGGTGTAGGTATACGGCAGTTAAGATAAGACATAGAGGGGGAGAGAGAGAGAGAGACGGGGAGAGGGAGAGAGAGAGACAGGGGGAGAGGGAGAGACAGGGGGAGAGGGAGAGACAGGGGGAGAGGGAGAGACAGGGGGAGAGGGAGAGACAGGGGGAGTGGGAGAGACAGGGGGAGTGGGAGAGACGGGGAGAGAGAGAGACGGGGAGGGAGAGAGACGGGGAGGGAGAGAGACGGGGAGGGAGGGAGAGAGATGGGGAGGGAGGGAGAGAGACGGGGAGGGAGGGAGAGAGACGGGGAGGGAGGGAGAGAGAGAGATGGGGAGGGAGAGAGAGAGACGGGGAGGAAGGGAGAGAGAGAGAGATGGGGAGGAAGGGAGAGAGAGAGAGAGCGGGAGGGAGGGAGAGAGAGATTCGGGGGAGGGAGGGAGAGAGAGAGACGGGGAGGGAGGGAGAGAGAGAGATGGGAGGGAGAGAGAGAGAGACGGGGAGGGAGACGGGGAGGGAGGGAGTGAGACGGGGAGGGAGAGAGAGACGGGGAGGGAGAGAGGGAGAGAGACAGGGAGGGAGGGAGAGAGAGACGGGGAGGGAGAGAGAGATTCGGGGAGGGAGGGAGAGAGAGAGACGGGGAGGAAGAGAGAGAGAGAGAGACGGGGAGGGAGAGAGAGATTCGGGGAGGGAGGGAGGGAGAGAGAGAGACGGGGAGGAAGAGAGAGAGACGGGAGGGAGAGAGAGAGAGACGGGGAGGGAAGGAGGGAGATGGGGAGGGAGGGAGAGAGAGACGGGGAGGGAGGGAGAGAGAGAGACGGGGAGGGAGGGAGAGAGAGAGACGGGGAGGGAGGGAGAGAGAGAAACGGGGAGGAAGGGAGAGAGAGAGATGGGGAGGGAGGGAGAGAGAGATTCGGGGAGGGAGGGAGAGAGAGAGATGGGGAGGGACGGAGAGAGAGAGACGGGAGGGAGAGAGAGAGACGGGAGGGAGGGAGAGAGAGAGACAGGAGGGAGGGAGGGAGAGAGAGACGGGGAGAGGGAGAGACAGGGGGAGTGGGAGAGACAGGGGGAGTGGGAGAGACAGGGGGAGTGGGAGAGACAGGGGGAGGGAGAGAGACGGGGAGGGAGAGAGATGGGGAGGGAGAGAGATGGGGAGGGAGAGAGACGGGGAGGGAGAGAGAAGGGGAGGGAGAGAGACAGAGAGGGAGAGAGACGGGGAGGGAGGGAGAGAGACGGGGAGGGAGGGAGAGAGACGGGGAGGGAGGGAGAGAGATGGGGAGGGAGGGAGAGAGACGGGGAGGGAGGGAGAGAGAGAGACGGGGAGGGAGGGAGAGAGAGAGACGGGGGGAAGGGAGAGAGAGAGAGCCGGGGAGGGAGGGAGAGAGAGATTCGGGGAGGGAGGGAGAGAGACGGGGAGGGAGAGAGATGGGAGGGAGGGAGAGAGACGGGGAGGGAGGGAGAGAGAGGGGAAGGGAGGGAGAGAGACGGGGAGGGAGAGAGAGAGAGAGATGGGGAGGATGAGAGAGAGACGGGGAGGATGAGAGAGAGAGAGAGAGACGGGGAGGGAGAGAGAGAGAGAGACGGGGAGGGAGAGAGAGAGAGAGAGAGAGACGGGGAGGGAGAGAGAGAGAGAGAGAGAGAGAGAGAGACGGGAGGTAGAGAGAGACGGGGAGGGAGAGAGAGATGGGGAGGGAGAGAGAGAGAGAGATGGGGAGGGAGAGAGAGAGAGAGAGACGGGGACAGAGAGAGAGAGGGAGACGGGGACAGAGAGAGAGAGGGAGACGGGGACAGAGAGAGAGAGGGAGATGGGGACAGGGAGAGAGAGGGAGACAGGGACAGAGAGAGAGAGGGAGACAGGGACAGAGAGAGAGAGGGAGACAGAGATAGAGAGGGAGACAGGGACAGAGAGAGAGAGGGAGACACAGAGAGAGAGGGAGACAGGGACAGGGAGAGAGGGGGAGAGGGGGACAGAGGGGGAGACAGGGAGTGACAGGGAGAGAGGGAGACACACACACACACTGGCACACACACGCACACACACACACACACACACACACACTGGTACACACACACACATACACACACACTGGTACACAGGTACACACACACACACACACACACTGGTACCCACACTGGTACACACACACACTGGTACACACACACTGGTACACACACACACTGGTACACACACACACACACTGGTACACACACACACACACACTGGTACACACACACACACACACACACACACACACACAGACACACACACACACACACACACACACTGGTACATACACACACACACACAATGGTACACACACACACACACACTGGTACACACACACACACAGGTACACACACACACTGGTACACACACACACACACTGGTATACACACACACTGGTACACACACACTGGTACACACACACTGGTACACACACACTGGTACACACACACACACACACACACACACACACACACACACACACACTGGTACACACACACACACACACACACACACACTGGTACACACATACACACACACACACACACACACACTGGTACACACACTGGTATACACACACACACACACACACACACACACTGGTACACACACACACACACACACTGGTACACAAACACACACACTGGTACACACACACACACACACACACACTGGTACACACACACACACACACACACACACACACACACTGGTACACACACACACTGGTACACACACACACTGGTACACACACACACACACACACACACACACACACACACACACACACACACACACTGGTACACACACACTGGTACACACACACACTGGTACCCACACCCACACACACACACTGGTACACACACACTGGTACACACACACACACACACACACAGTGGAGTACAGACAGAGGCAGCCACGAGCAGGCGGCTCCCCGCCTCCCCCTGCACCCACGCTCATCTCCCGCACCAAGGGGGGGGGGGGGTGGGAGCGCCGGGCCCGGGATGCAAAGGTACAAACTGCCGCCCACCCCCCTCCTCCCCTCCCCCGGCGGGCAGCCACGGGATCCCTGGGCAGAATGCGGGGACACCGCGCAGCCACCACTGCCCGCGCCCATCTCCCGCACCAAGGGGACCGCAGCGCCAGGACAGGAGGCAAAGGAAGAAAAACCCACCTCCTATCACCCCGGGCGGGCAGAGGGGGGGGAGACACCGCGCAAAGGAGCCAGGAGCGGACAGAGACACACACCACGTGTGCTCTGCCGCAGGAAGCGGAAGTCCCGCCCCCAGGCACCCTGGCCCTGCCCTCCGCCCCCAGGCACCCTGGTCCTGCCTCCCGCCCCCCTGGTCCTGCCCCCCGCCCACCCCCACAGGCATACCAACCCTGCCCCCCGCCCACCCCCACAGGCATACCGACCCTGCCCCCCCCCCCCCAGGCACCCTTTTCCATTCCCACATGCCGGGCCTTGGAGAACGATGGGCGGGGCTTAATGCCGGGACACAGGGGATTGGCCAAAATAGCAAATGCCGGGGGGGCGGGACTTTGTTCAATGCCGGGCCGCATCCTCCAATCAGCAAGGCCCAGCATGTTTCTACAGGAGAAGCCCAACCCCTGGCATTAAAAAATATATACTCACCGCCGGGCTGCTGCAATCTCTGCGTGCCGCTCACTCGCGCACCGCAGCTAATTACTCGCGCACCGCCGCGGACATTAAAAAAAACGGGAACACACGGGGAAAAAACGGGACATTTCCGGGACACACAGGAAACCGGGACAGCAACCGAAAAAACGGGACTGTCCCGGCAAAAGGGGGACGAGTGGTCACCTTATTAATGTATGCTAATGCAGTTTTTAATAATGGGCAAATAATCTATTATCCATATCTGGATAATAGTTATTTTGCCCATTACTGTACTGTATGGGTTTGGGCGGAGGGGGGGGGGGTGGCGTGTATTGATGTTTTTTTAAATATTTATTAATATACACGCATACCTCGCTTTAAGGACACTCACTTTAAGTACACTCGCGAGTAAGTACATATCGCCCAATAGGCAAACTGCAGCTCGCGCATGCACTGTCAGCACGTCCTGAACAGCAATACCGGCTCCCTACCTGTACCAAAGCTGTGCGCAAGTGGGGAGACTATAGAGCCTGTTACAAAGGCGTTATGCCCTTATATGACGATTGCCGTACTGTACATGCATCGATAAGTGGGAAAAAGTAGTGTTTCACTTTAAGTACATTTTCGCTTTACATACATGCTCCGGTCCCATTGCGTATGTTAATGCGGGGTATGCCTGTACATTTCTTTAATAGTGTAGATGTGCAGGGGGTCTCCGGAGCTGAACCATGTTGGTTTTATGTCCGGGGACCCCCTGCTTCCCAAGATACAGGCACCTTTATGGGGTGCCGGTATCCCTCTGCATTGAAATGTCTCACGTCACGTGACCGGGACATTTCCTTGCATAGGAGATACCGGCACCCCATAAAGGTGCCTGTATCTCGGGAAGCAGTGGGTCCCCGGACATTAAACCAACGTGGTTCAGCTCCGGAGACTCCCTACATTTCTACACTATTAAAGAAATGTATATTTAAATAAATAAATTTCGGGCGACATTTCAGCTGGGAGAGGCGGCTCTCTCAGAGCTGCTCTCTCTGCAGCAGAAATGAATCGCTGGTTCAGGCCTTTTCAGAGGCTCGATGCTCTCGCTGGCAGCAACTCGCCCGTTTTGGGCATTTTGCTATTACTGGTAATCGAGCCTTTCTGAATACCGTGATAGCAACGCCCAAAAAACAGTCACTTTAAATTCCCTGGCGATTTTTTTTATGAACCCTCTCTGAATAAGGCCCTATGCTCCTTATTAAACTGATATCAATGCATTGTTGTATTTTTAATCATTCAAAGCTAGGGTTTAGAAGTATAACACACAGTAAGGTATGCGTAAATCCTGTAGCACTGTGTAAATACTTTAGAGAAAAATGCACTACTGTATGTCTGCAGATTTTGTTTATCCACTCCCCGTCTGTGTCACTTCAAGCCACGTAGAAGGGCTCTTCGTCGGGTGCTTTGAAATGCTTAGCAGTGGCTGCTACAATGGATCGTCAGCGAAGAAATCTTATTAAAGTAAGCAACGTTTGGTAGAAGACCCGACCACCCTGCTACGAGAGGCCGTTTGTTGGATGCTTGGGGCATCTGGATAGGGTTGTCCCTGATAGTCTACAGAATAATCCCTTTGTAAAAAAAATTATATATTGAAGCCATAAGGCTAAAGGTGACATAAATAGACTTCTGACAAGTTTGTCATGGGGGAGTAACGTGAGGTGCTGAGAAACCATTAACAACGCATTCTCCCTCCTTTCTGAGAGTCAAGGACATCACTGATTCGACCCTAGGTATGTTTCACATCACTGTGCTTTCTCAAGGGTCAACCCTAGCCAAGTTGGAGTTTAAATACACAAGGGAGAAGGAGCTACCTAATGAAATTGTTGTTTTAACCCCGTAGGGTCCAGAAACGATATGAGATAATGGAAAGGGATCATTTCATCATCATTTATTTTTTTATGTAAATACAGTTATTTTTGTTACATAAGAGACAGATAACAAAAGTCAGAATTATAATAATACATTGTTGCATTAAATGAACAAGGGCTGTACACATTCAGTTTACAGATAATTCATGGACAGTCAGAGATACGATTATGGGCATAACTAACATTTACAGACAGGATTAAAATTTTGTTAGAAGAGGTAGGATAGACCTTCAACGTGTTAGAAAAGGCCTTCCTCAATGAGCTTACAATCTATAGGCAGGGAAAGTTGACATTGGGTATATTGGGGTTAGAGGGTTGGTGAATTTCAGAGGCAATAGAACAGCTGTAACATTACTAAACAACAACGAACAGCAGCAAAATGGTGAAACCCTTTGGCAGCCACCAGAGATTCTTTGTGGAAATGAAAAAGCAGCATAGCAACACACAGTACCTCAATCAAACATACAGGGGGGGGGCTGATGGACTCCAGGGGGTCTGAAGTTACTCTTGGCTTCCATGCTGGCTTGGTGGACAGGGGCAGTGAATGCATATTGGGGAGCCTCCCTTAGGGAGACATTTTTGGGTTGACTCAGGTGTTATGTCCCAGAGATTCTTTGTGGAAATCATATATTTATTGTATGTCTTTATTTATATAGCGCCATTAGTTTACATAGCGCTTCACAGCAGTAATACACGTGACAATCATATAAATAACAAATAATACAAATAACAGATCATGGGAATAAGTGCTTCAGGCATAAAAGTAAGATTCGGAAGAGGAGTCCCTTCTCCGAGCAGCTTACAATCTAATTGATGTCATACATACATTGAGTTATTCAAGGAAATTACCAGAATCATTAGAAATAAAATAGAAAATCACTTAATGTATAAGATGTAAGAGACGAATGACAAAGAATATACTGTATGTATAAGTAGATACATACAGTATATCCTTACATGAAGTATTGTATGTTAGCTGTAGTGCTCAAGATGGAACTTGCCAAATTGAGTTTGTTTCTCTTTCATCATTTTAATATGGAACGCATAAAATGTATATACAGTACCATTGTGGTGTCAGCTACTGAAGAACTGAGGTCTAAGTGCCGTGCGGCCCTTGGTGGGTGATTAATGTAGTCAGTATCAGAGAATAGTAATGTTATGGGACTTTAGATACAAAACAGAGATGTATTAGGAATTTTTCCTAACGGAATACCTAACCTGTTTAGAATGTATACTGTGTAATATACTTATCCAGCTCTGTCCCTTCATCTGTGAGGGTTATTACTGTTTTCAATGACCCCTTCCGCTATAGTTCCACTTGTGATTTAAATTTGTGTCTTCTTCTATTCATTATTATGTATCTTTACCCATGGTTTCGATTTTATATATTAAAACAGTAAAAGTTAAGTTTGATTTATTGTATGATAGAACCTGAGTGCATACACTTAGGGCCTTTCTATCCGCTCTCATTATACATCTTCAAAAGCAGCACTGTTCAGACTTGTGTTGCATTTTTACTACTTCTGTTTTAAGCACTGTTCTGACCCCTATACAATGTGTATATTTTAGCATATGTAGTACACAGAACTAAAGTAGTACAATTCTTAAACGATTATGATGCTATATCTAGCCATGCATAGTATAATCAGATAAAATCATGAGCTTTGATACATTTATTTTTATTTTGCAAACTGTACATTTTGATGTTTCAGTCTTTTCTTAGAAAAGAAAGTTTACAACAAAAGACAGGGGTGCCCAATGCTATATCCAATTGACAAAACATCTATGGTAATAAGTATAGAGTTTAAATACTTCAATAATAATAATAATAATTACTTGGTTATTTAGTTAAACCCTTTGGCCAAAGCGTCGTAAGCCTTCATACCAATGTCAAGGTATAACCAAAAATGCAGGACTTACACTACACTGTGAACCCTTCCTTTTTACCTCTGTATGAGGGTAAAGAACCATAGTAGGTCCTGTTCTTGCAGCAAAGTATACATTTGCCACGCCCAGCAGCACTCTTTTTTGACATAAATATATATTCATGATGTGGTGGGTGTAGGAGTTTGAGCTAGCTGGGAATGTGTGTTATTCTTAGAAAAGAAAGGTCAGAGATTGGTTTGAAACATTGATCCCACAATAAAGTACTTCATTTGATGAAGACTATGTGAGTGTTGACTCATTACCTACTGTTTCAAATATATCCTGGGAAAGCATCTCCTTTGAAACAAAACATAAGTTATTTATTATTGTTAATAAACTGTAGAATTTATAAAGCCTGTTATGGTCAAACTAGAAATAAAAAAGTTAATAGTCATTGATTGCCGGATTTTATGTAGTTGTATTTTAAATGGAAAGCATTGAAAAGACGAGCACTTATATTATAACTTTAATTCATTAGTTATATATAGAACACAAGGAAAAGGAGGTTTAAAAAAAAAAAAAAAACTGAATTGACAATGGCCCTTATTCTGTAAGGTGTGATAAGCGGAGGTGACGTGCTATCCTGGGATGACATGTTATCAGCGCTTATCACACCTTACAGAATAAGGTCCAAAGTCTTCATCTTCTACTGCACTTGTGCAAATTCAATTAGTAGATATGACAAATAACAGAGAATGGTTTATCCAGAAAAGAGTGACCATTCATGCACTATAGACTCTAGGACATGTAACCACCTATAGTGTTCTCAAAGCAGCAATCCAAGCTGCCGTTGCAGTCACTGGAACTAATTTGCATATTAGTATGACAAAGTTCTGTGTGGAAGATCATGTGACCAGGCAGTCACTAATACAATTGGTACACTGCTAGAGAGAGGGCAGGGCTCAAAAAGGGGTGTGCCAGAGTGTTTCAGAAGAGGAAGGGGATGTGACTTAAATGGTTGCTATTGAAACATAACATGTTTGTTACATTATAATACATTAAAAATGTCATTTAGAGTTGTTTAAAAAAAATGCAACAAGTATTTTCTCATAGTACAGAACGGATTTATTAAAAAAAAACAAAAAAAAATCTACACCAATACTACATTCCGCCTTCTTTTAAAAATTAATTTTCTTATTTTTATATGTAAAGCATGGAACTATGTATAATTCTACATTCTTACCTCAGCTGGCAATCGTTTGGTGCTGCTGTTATAAATCTGTAAAAATCCTGATTGTGTGTTGTGTGCCTAACAAAATGGGTGCCTTCTAACTTTGTGCTGCAGGATGTGAAATGCTGCAGCTGATATGCAACATCCAATAACTAAGTGTAGCCCTCTTCCCCCCCCCCCCCACCCCCTCTGGAAAATGGTCTTGCTACTGTTGTATTCCGTGGCTGCTGTTTCATACCTGGTTGGTAAACAGGAGGCAGGAGATCTCCGCGCGATGTTGTGGGGAGGACATCAGGACAGACTTTTTTAGGTGTCAGCGCCTCCAGTCCAAGAGGATCCTGAGGCTTTAGGATGCACCTCATGGACACTTCTTCTTTGATCTATAGCCATGCTTCAAATACTATGCCAGGTGTTGGTATGACTGAGGTTTTTGAACAGCAGGATACATACACTGGATCACAGAATTGACATGATACCCCATCTTGAGGCATTAGCCATTATCTCCTTAGTACCCAACCCTCTAATGGGCTAAGCCTCAGCACACTCCACTAGCAGGAGAGCTATCTTACTGTATGTGTCTGCACATTCTGAAGTCTATCCTAGAACAACTACACCCACTAACCCTACTCTCTACACCAGTGTTTCTCCCCGGGGTTCTGTGGAGCAGTTCTAGGGGTTCTGCCTAGCCGTGCTGGGGTCTTTTAAAAATGTATTGGAGCAGTGGGGGTCTTTTTAAAATGTATTGGGGTGTCGGGGTCTTTTTTAAATGTATTGGGGCAGCGGGGGCATTTTTAATATGTATTGGCGGGGGCATTTTTCATATGTATTGGCGGGGGCATTTTTCATATGTATTGGTGGGACGGGTATTTTTAT
The DNA here is from genome assembly GCF_040206685.1 of Ascaphus truei. Taxonomy (NCBI): domain Eukaryota; kingdom Metazoa; phylum Chordata; class Amphibia; order Anura; family Ascaphidae; genus Ascaphus; species Ascaphus truei. Next base: position 67,889,618 of record NC_134489.1, on the reverse strand, counting down.
TATGTATTGTGGGTGGGGTACATGTATTTAGGGGGGTGGGATTTTTTGGTATGTATTTTGTAGGGTAATTGACGGAAGGTAGAGGCGAGTGAGAGGAGAGAGGGGGGGAGTGAGTGAGGAAAAGAGGGAGTAAGAGTGAGACACAGGGGAGATAAATACATGCGAGGCAGGAGGAGGGGAGAGTGAGTGAGACGGAGGGGAGAGAAATACATGGGTAGAGGGTGAGGTGTGAAATTAACCTAATATGTGTCAGCCATTTAGGGGTTCTCTGAGATTTTTCAAAAAACTTCAAGGGTTCCTCCAAACAAAAAAGGCTGGGAATCACTGCTCTACACTGTAGAGGAGAACCCCCCTTCCCTGGGGAGTAGCTTGTAATCCGGCTTATTCACTGTCATAGACCCCCCTTACAAACACAGGCTGGTCCTGAACTTATTAAACATACACAATGAACATTAGAACACACCCTGCAGGAATCATTCCCACAGTGCCCACACTTTATTGGGACTTACAGGGCAACCAGGGTCAGGGAATCAGTAGTCCAAGAGGACTTGGCTACATAAGTATAACACATTATTGTTACAGCATTCAGTACAATACACAGTCTGCTGTTTGGAACACAGACAGTATTATCTAATAATACAGGACTGATTTTTTTTTTTAATGGAATTTTTGACATTTTGCTGCAAGTTTGCCAGGACTGCACAAGAAATACTGATAACCAAAGAAGTATCCCGACAGAACTAATGCTGAAGATATCATGGCTTCTTCTAAGATACTTTGCATTCTAACAAGTTTATTTCAGTCATTACTACTGTAGGTGTGACTTATCTCCAGTGGAGTCCCCATGGTCACATGGTGTTTAAGCTACAGAACATGCATTCAATCCATCCTTTTAGCTGCCTAGCCTTGAAAGAAAGAAACGACACTGATCTGTACTTATATCTAAAGAGACTCCAACTTACTTTGCCAGTAATATTTAAATTTCGCTACATAAACAATTGAAACTGGGGAGAGATATGGATCATACTAGTTACTCTTATATTTTTTTATGTAGCCCTGTGTAATTTTGGGGTTACATGCCTCTCTCCTCCTGTGCAATAATCCCTATTAAAAGGGCAGGTTTGCCAGGAGTAATCATGAGGTTTGCCCTCATCCCCTGTGATGTGTATTGTGTAGTGAAGGAAGTGACATCATGCTCTGTGTCCAATTACAGTGACACAGGGGTGGTGCCTACTGGAGCTATATAGTACGCATCACTTCCTGAATTTAGGGTAGAAGTGTGTGTGAGTGTCTCATCCCACTTGAATGAGACTGACCCAACACAGTGCCAGGGCTCTGGCAAGGATTGTGGCCCTCCCTTAGGGGAGTGGTGGGCAGACTATTCCCCTTACTCTATTAGAGAGTAAGGGAAGAGCAAGGACAGCTTCTAGGGCCCTGACTAGGAGTGGTGTCCAGGGACTTCCTTGAGGTGGGCAACCTTTATGATGTGCAGCTAGAGACCGGCCGCAATGATGGGCAGTCTGCCAGTAAAGATGACAATAAAGGATGTCCAATTTAAAAGAACCTTCTTGCCTGAGAGTTGAGTCATTCAGGGAGAAGCTGCACCCAGAGGTTCTCTTCCAGAGACTCCTCCCTGCTCTCGTGGGGACCTGGAAGAGATGGAGGCGCTGTACCAGAAGTGAGTAGTTCTCAGCATTACCTCATGAGCCAGTCCTGATGTACTTCCCCATATCACCGCGGAAGACTCAGGAGTCCTGTAAGCCAGCAGGTGCACCACACTACATTACATGTAACATGGGGCAGTTTCCTCACGTAAGGGGCCAATATGAGATTGGGGGGGGAGGGGGGGAACACTGTTACTTTAGTTGACATAAAATCCTAGACTTCAGACCTTTATTCTGTACTATATATATTTGTGGAGCTCCCTTGTGTCTATCCCAAACCAGGGCTCCTATTAGGACTTGCATAAGTACACAGTAAAATTTCTCATAGCTACTGTATTCATGTTTTCTTTTTACATTTTTGATGTATTCTGATAAATGAGATCACTCCCAAGTGTGGCCAAGATATGGCTTTTTGACATTTCATTTTACCGCTGTTCCGTTCAAATGAAATATACATTGACTCCAGACTACATTTCTGTTTTGAAGCTCTTTGAATACCCAGTATTCAGTTCCAGAGAGGCAACTGGGGAGTAGTTCAGTTACCAGCCTCTTTGGCAAGCTGTCAATCCAATGTAAGCCATTATAACCTTCAGAGTAGGGCCCTTGATCAAAATCTGCAGAAAAAACATTGCACTCCTAAAGCCCAGTCAACCTTAAGAAAGTATAGACTAAACTAATTAGAAATCCCTCTTATAATCATTTTCCCAACCGCATACTTCACTGACAAATCCCTACAGTTAGTTTTAATTTCAGAGATCTATTTGATGTAAAATAATATTACCAATCCCCTTAGAATTTACTCACAATCAAATGAAGTCATTTTGGTGTCATTGCAGCATTGGTATGTTACCTTAACTAGTCAGTTAACAAAGCAATCTATATTATTTATCCCATTGAATATACAGATGCAGCAGCTGTTATTCGAACACTTCACGCGTTGTATACCTTGGAATACCCATGTCATGGTGCGTGATTTCTTCCAATCAAAAGAAGATTTTTTCAGAGCCCTATTCCTAATACATTGTTAGGGATAAAGCATTTGCGCCTTGAGCGTACATTCTTAAAAATGACTGATTACACTTCAGATTCGGTATCATTCCCTTTTCCCTCTTTGTTATTGTGGATATAGATTTTTTTTTTTACTGCATGTCCAGAGTGATTGAAATCTTGTGCTTGTTTATCCTATACTCTGGTGCTTTCTTGCATTTCTTGTTGTTGCTGTATGTTCAGTCAGCTGCTCAATCATGGGGGATTATAATAAAATTATGTTGTTAAAACCGATCACGAAAGTATATTGCAATTCTGTTTTACAGACCACACTAAGTCTGTCTGGAATGAATCAAAATAAATGGCCAAATCAAACACTTGAATACATTTCTCAGCTTTACATTTTTTGGGATTTTAATTCAAGTTGGGAATAAAATATTAAATTAGGTGAACATATTCTGTAAAAAGCGCTTTCTAATTTTTTTTTTAAAAGCTATCCCCAACGATATGAAAGACACAAGCATAGACTAACATGGAACAGGTGGTTCTAAATACTGTACCATCTGATAAAATAATTAATTTGAGCTATGGAGTCTACAGTATTAATTTGGGGGAAAGTATATCTTGTAAGTATTTACATTGTTTTCCTACGTCTAGTGGTTGAATTGCAGACAATAGACTGGGAACAGAAAAATACATTATTAAAACAACTGAATCAGCAAATTCAAAATAAATATCAAAGCAAATGCTTATTCCATAAATGGATACTATTACAATGATCTACTTACTATGGAGGCTATGCAGCAAGCATTGCGATTAAACTGCACCCACCCTACTCGTAACACGGGCCCTGGGCCAAGGCTCCCCGGATTGGTTACCGCTATGAACCCCCAGTTGCCTCATACTACGCGCAACGCGGACCTGAGCTATGGCTCCCCGGACTGGTTACCGCTATGAACCCTCCCAGTTGTCCCACGTCGCTTACCTAACCTTATGCCTGCAGCAACGCTCTGCAGACTAACCTTACGCCCACTTGTCCCTTACTATTCCCCAGCTCTAACTACAGCAAGTGACAGGGGTCCCTAACCTGAGACTGTCCCTGGCAACACTCACTAACCTGGTGGGGAATAAGGGCTAACTTGGACCTTAGGGCCGCTGGCCTAGTGCAGGGAGTCCCTGACTCCTGCACCCTACCTCTTCCCTTGGGCTCCTGACTCTGACTAGCGTGCTCCAAGCCCGCGAAATGTATCTCTTTCTGGCCCAGTGTAATCCTGCAGCCCTACACATGCGCGAGTCTTTAGGGGCCGCCTCAACCTTTCCCTGCCTATTCTTGCGCTCGCGCGACTTCTCCCTGACTCTGAGACAGTCCCTGCGCATGCGCGATCACTGCGCATGCGCGAGTCCCTCTAATGGCGGCGCCCTCTCCGCCCGGCTCCGAGAGCGCCGGGATCCCCGTGACTCGCTTGCGGCCTTGGCAACCGGCCGCACGCGTCCCCGGCAACCCCCGAGCCGGGACCTAACCGCCCTCACCTCCCGTAGCGCCCGACGGGGCCGCCATTGGACTCGGCGGCACCAGCGATCGGCAGAGAGGTGAGGGGGTTGCTGGCACTCCGGGGAGACCTGGCTACATATAAAAAAAATCCCAGTGGAATTATAGAAATAACTGTTCTTGTGGGATGTTTCGATGTTGACGGCCAAAACTACTAACTACTAAGCAGTGCTACTCAAGAAACTTTAAAGTGGTGGAAGACACCTTACACCCTTTTCAAGTAAAAGGGCCTAAAGTGTCTTATGGCACGGGTGTGTAAACTGGGGGGGCACAGGGGTTCCAGAGGCTCCGCGCTTCCCCGAAGACATTTAAATTAAATGCTGGGGATCGTGCGAGGCCTCTGTAACTTTACTTACAGTACCTTAACTCTCCAGTGATGTGTCGCCATGGCAACCCGTCGTGAAATGATGCCGCGGGGTCACATGGCTCCAGAGCGTCATTTCACGACGGAGCTGAGCAGGGGGTGAGAGCAGACAGGGGGGCGCAGGGAGAAGAGTTTGCACGCCCCTGTTTTATAGAATAGAACTGGTTAGTATCTTGAAACAGTTTTTCTCTGTGTTAGCATTGATCAAATCATGAATACTTAACTTAATGCATAGCATTACAGTGCAAAAATTGTCAGCTTGGTGCATAGCCCTCACAAATCTTCTCACCTCTTGTCTTTCCTGGCATTGTTTAGTAAATTCGAGACTAGATGGTTTTATATTTTTATGGTGAGATAAAATGATTACATGCACAGTATTTGCTCAATGAAAACCTTCTCCATTGCTTAGATGTGGTTGACTAAATATACTTTCAATTCATTTTAAACGAATACCCTTCAACATTTAAGGCTTTGAGGAATACATTGTAGCCTGTGATACTAAAATTAATTTGATTAACTTCTGATCTCCTTTCTTTGCTCCAGGTGTCACACACAAATCAATAAAGCAGCTTGTAATGTAGTGTGTGCAATGCTACAAAGCTCTTGATATAGAAAGGAGCTCGAATTTTAGATAAGGACGAAACAAAATTTAGGGCAATAACCGTAGACATATTGCTTTATAGATTTTGAAACATAAAATAACACTGGATGAATTGCTAACACTATACAGGTATTAACACATGCTTTTTACAGAAGGTTTAGTAAAGGGATGAACAATTGATATAAATTATAAGACAAGCTTTCACGAGTATTCGCTCTCTTAGGCTGCGCTTATGGTGACGGTGACAGCGACGACGCGTCAAAACAAACGCATTGCGTGCGCTTATAGTAAGCGTGACGTGACGGAGCGACGGCTTGGTCGCGATTGCTGGAAGTCATCTCAATTACATTTTTCCAGCGACCGTAGCCTGACGTCGCCATCGCTGGCACTGTTAACGTAGCCTTAGGCTGCGTCCACGCTGCCGATGAGCGCGCTTGGCGCGTTTACGTCAGTGAATGGGAATCTGCACACTCGTGCACGTATGCTCTCCCAAGCTCGGCGCTTGGGGAGACAAAGAAAATTGATTTTGAAGCGCGCTCAGCAGCAGTCAACGCACACAGCACACAGCCACAAACACACACATTACTCACAGAAATAGCCCCGATACACCCCCCCAGCTCGCAAAATTATGCAGGACAGCCTGCACTCATGCTTGGGGGGTTGGTGATGTCACTGTTCTGATGAGCGCGCTCAGCAGCAGCTTGGCTGCAGCCTTGGGCTTGGGACGTAGTCCCACAGACCGTGCTGAGCCGTGCTGAGCCACGCTGAGCAGATGAACGCATGCGTGCGGAGGCTGAGAAATTCTGAGGAGACAGGCAAGTTTAAAATTTGCCGCTCATCTAATACTGAAGTACTCATTTACTCGGCATAATTTCAAGAATATTTAAAAATGTGAACAAATGCTATTTTTACAGTGAATATTCGACCAATTTCTAGTCACTGTCATTAGTTTATTTGCAACTAGGAGGTATTATATCTTTGTGTAATCATATAAATAGACACAGGAAGTTGGAAAGATTCTCCAAAAAGCTTGCAAACTGAAATAATATGGAGAAGCATTTTAAGCTGTATTATGTGAGATCTTGCTCGTAGATTTAGAAGTACCCACTGGCACTGCTCACTTCTATGACCCACATGAGAATTTGGACTGTGCTGAGAGTAGCATTTTTAGGGATTGGATAAATAATTTGCTTTGGCATGGGAAAAAGAAGCTGTGCATTCCATTAATGCTCCATGGGAATAATCACTAAACATATGAAGCAAACTGTGGAAAACACTGCAACCTTGTTCCTCTGGCCCTTATAATTGAGGTACATTTTTACACAGTGTGGTGTTTTCAACGTATGTGCATCTTGAACGTTTTAGACAGAGGTGCTCAACTCCAGTCCTCAGGCCACTCCAACAGGTCAGGTTTTCAGGTCTAATTTGCCATCTCAATATGACAACACAAATCATTCAAAAGATTGAGTCAGCTCTTTGTAACTCACTGTATTGTGCGTGGGTAACATTATCTGTCAACTCCATGAAACAGAACATTCTGCTGTGTACAACAGTATTGCGAATACACCAACTCTTGTTTCAGATATACTTTGCCCTATAGTTATATATAAATCTCTTTTTGAACACTTACAATATAAGGGACATAGTGCACTCATGGCAAAATGCTTAATGGATTACATTTTGAATCATCAAGCAACTGTACGGCATGTATTTTTGAATTTTGAAGATCTATAAAAGTTAATTTATTGGAATTTTCAGATGGGAATTATTGTCAGGGGACCACAAAGCAAATTTAAATGACTGCTCCACACTAATAAACTGGTGTTCAAAATTGATGTACATTCCTCATTTGTTTGAAAGCAAATTAGTAAAGAGAAGGCAGATTATAGCAAATTTCACGTGTGGTTATATTGCTTGCAAACATTTCCACGATCAGCTTTCAAAATGTTCTTTTTTTTTATTTGTGGTGCAAGGTGTGAAAATATATATACAGTGACCGGGCAAACTCCTTGTTTCCCTTTGTCACTTCCTTGTGTTGGTTAGTGCTGCCAATGCAGGTGTTATGAGTAAGCAGGATATAGACATATCCCTTTTATGGTTTTATGAGCAGGCATAATTGGCACCTGGCCCTTTAAGAGACAAAACCAAAACATAAAATAAAAGCCTAGTTCCATTAGAGCACTGACTTAACCTTTACTGCTGGTCTGCCTTACCAGCCTATAACTAAGTAATCCCCCAGACAGGCTCAGCTAAAACAGTTCCAGGAAAGCTCCCCCATCAACTCTCGCAGTTTACTGCTGCAGTGTTTGTGCAGAAGTTGCTTCTACCAAGCAGGGCTTTTCCTGCCTGTCCCTAGGAGATGAAGGGAACACCTCCTCCTCCACTGCAGTCTGAGTGACACTCTCCTCCATCTGGTTTCTTAGAGGTGGCTGATTGCTGCACCTGGCCTGAATACTTGGGCTGCATGAAAATATAGCCCAAATTCCAAATTATGGTCTAGATTCCTTACTATTAGCCCCATCTGGTGTTCTTCCATTTGAGAATATATATATATATATATATATACATATATATATATATATATATATATATATATATATCTGAGTTGAGTAAAAAAAGTGACAAAAACCCTCCGCAAGGATGTTACATCGCCGGAAGAAGAGATCAGTGTATCTCGAAAGCTCGCACAAATAAAAGCATTTCGTTAGCCACAGAACGGTATCATCTATTTATTTTTTGATTTTATATATATATATATATATATATATATATAAATATATATATATATATATATATATATATATATATATATATATATACCATAATACTGAGTTAAGTTATGGTGAGTAAAAAAAGTGACAAAAACCCTCCACAGGAAAGCAAATATGCAAATACAACTGAGATTGCAGATGAGCATACAGTTGTATTTGCATATATATATATATATATATATATATATATATATATATATATATATATATATATATATACATATATATATATATATATATACATATATATATATATATATATATATATATATACATATATATATATATATATATATATATATATATATATATATATATATATATATATATATATATATATATACACACACATTATATGGCTGTGCTCAAAGCTGTGACCATGCAGCAAGCTTAAGCCTATAGGGAACCATGTTAAAAATGGTTTTTGAGGCAAAAAGTGACACTGTGTGCTCATTTGCATGTCATTTCCCAGAATCCCTTGCTGCAGTGGAAGTGCTGTATGCTGGGTGATGATGGGGAAAGGCGGGGTTGCAGACCTGCCTAAGACATGCAGATGAGCATACAGTTGTATTTGCATATTTGCTTTCCTGTGGAGGGTTTTTGTCACTTTTTTTACTCACCATAACTTAACTCAGTATTATGGTATAGCCTATCCCATAGCCTCTCATGCATACCCAGTTAAAATCAACCCCACACTGATGAGACCCATCAAGGTCGAAACAGCTGTCTGTGGGTGGTTTTCTGGGTATGCACCTTAACCCTGGCTGTGCTCAAAGCTGTGACCATGCAGCAAGCTTAAGCCTATAGGGAACCATGTTAAAAATGGTTTTTGAGGCAAAAAGTGACACTGTGTGCTCATTTGCATGTCATTTCCCAAGTGCTGTATGCTGGGTGATAATGGGGAAAGGCGGGGTTGCAGACCTGCCTAAGACATGCAGATGAGCATACAGTTGTATTCACACACACACACACACACACACACACACACACACACACACACACACACACACACACACACACACACACACACACACACACACACACACACACACACACACACACACACACACACTATATATAAATATATATATATACACATAATATATAAAGATAGATAGATAGATATAGAGGTAACTGTGTTAGCCGAGCTTTAATAATCAAAAATGAATAGACGATACCGTTCTGTGGCTAACTAAATGCTTTTATGTGTGCGAGCTTTCGAGATACAATCATGACACGGTGTAATATGTCATGTGTTGTTGTTCATCTGAGGTTGTATTTACCTAATTTTAAGACCTGCTAAGGAACAGATGATTGTTATTATATCCTGATATGTAAAACCATAGAATTCAAAGAGGGTGTACTTTCTTTTTCACACCACTGTATATGTATATGTATATATATATATATATATATATATATATATATATATATATATATATATATATATATATGATACGAACCAATCCAAAGACCAGTAAAGAGACAGCAGACCGCACGGGGTTAATCCAATAGTATATATTCACAACATGAAATACACGTAAGCCAACGTTTCGGGCCCTGAGGAAGGTCTCTCTGTGGGACCGAAACGTTGGCTTACGTGTATTTCATGTTGTGAATATATATTATTGGATTAACCCCGTGCGGTCTGCTGTCTCTTTACTGGTCTTTGGATTGGTTCGTATCATATTTACTCTCTATGGGACTAGCATCTGCTATTACAACATTTTCAACTACAGTGTGCTGACTGAATTTCATGTGTATATATATATATATATATATAATCAAAAAATAAATAGATGATACCGTTCTGTGGCTAACGAATACGTATATATATATGTATGTAGCCAGGTCCCCTCTGGCTCCCCGGTCCTCCGTTTCCCCCTCCCTTACCTTATGGAGGGGGTAGTTGCGGGTGGCGACATGTAGCCAGCAGCTCCCTCTGCAGGGTGCTGCCATCTTTGATGTATTTGCGCATGCGCGGAGGTTCGCGCATGCGCAATAGCGACGCGGTGGCCATTTTGGTTTTGGAGAAATGGCAGAAGAGGCGCTCCATAGTGCAGGGATGACCCACAGTCGCGCATGCGCAGTTAGCGGCGGCCATTAGAAGTTCACGCATGCGCAGTGCAGATGGCGCACGCGGCCCCAATGCTAAAGAGGTCCATGGGGAACTACAACTCCCAGCAGCCCCAGGGGCTGGAGCACATGTGATACCACAACAGCCAATAGGGATTACAGCTTTACCTGAGGGAGATATACATTGTTGCGCTCTGCATAGGAAGAGCAGTTGGAGCTGGGTCACAGACAGGGGAGGGTGGGTATGTGTCGGGAGCAAGTGGCTCCTTTCACTAGGCCAGACATTCCCCTTAGGCCCCATCTAGGCCACAACTCACCTCAGCTTGTGGTTGCTGCAGGGACTCACCTTAGGACAGGGAATAGGGTCCTGTAGAACTAGACAAGTGATGGTACAGCCAGGAAGAGGAATATCCTGGCCACTGTTTGCAGGGAATCATTCTCTGCAAGAACAGAGACAGAGACTGTCTGGGTGGTGAGGTCCATCAGAGGGAGACCATCCTGTTTGGAGGAGGACGCCATCGCCGAGGCTTTGGCGCTGGACTGTACTGCGGTACCCGGGTGCAGCCCTGGGCAGGTACAGTTACCAAGTGCACCACCATTACCGGTACCACACAGGCACTGATCACGCATAAAGGGTGGTTTGTGGACCTCTTGGGACTATTGACACACTTGGGAATAAGGTGTGGGGTACAAAGCCCTGCGAGGTGACCGGGTAGTTGTGCCATTAGTATTATAGAGTGACACCCTTGCTTATGTGAATGTTATATTTTTATGCTTATGCAGTAAATTGTTTTATATATACCTTTGGTGTATTGGTTACTGTATGTGGGTCCTGTGTCAGGATCATTCTACCCTTAGAATCCTACACAGGTGCAGGCACTGTAGTTATGAGTATTGTTCCAGAGGATACACCCCAGGTTCTCACTGGCAGAGGCTCAGGCCTCCTGTGAGCCTTAGGCTTAGTCCATAGACACTGAAGCCGTGCAGAGGCGCGCTGAGGCTGAGGTAAAGCGGTGCTTTCCCTGGCCTTAGAGCGAGCGCCATCCGTGGGCATGTCTGGGGGGCGGGCCAGTGACGTCACGGAGCTGGTTCACCCTCATTGGGCGAACCGCTCACGTGATTGGCCCTGCGCTCCCGTGAGCGCTGAAACTAAAGATTTGTTAAGACACACGCTTCCGCAAGCGTGCGCGAGCCCCTGCTAAAGCCGCTCTCATTGCGGCTGCAGGGCCTCACTGGTAAGCATGCGCGCGCCTCTGCATGGGTCAGCGCCGCTCCCTGCACCATGTCCGAGGCCTAACAGGTAAAGCACCAAACCTGGTAATACATATAGATTTCCACACACGGTCCCTATCTGCGATTGGGGGGGGAGTTAACCTGTGTTACATATACACACACACACAGACACACAGACACAGACACACACACACACACCCATTGAGCATGTCCTGCGCTTTAAAAAAAAGATATTTTTATAGTGTAAAAAAATCTGAGTTTAATCTCTAGCTGTTGAAGTTTGAGGTAACCTTTAGACTGCAATGAGCTTCTGAGGAGAGATTTATTTTAACCTCTCGGACACTTCATATTTCTTATGCTGATATATCTTGAACCAAGCATCCAATTTTAAAAAGAAAAACAGCTTTGGATAGGTCAAGAATAGATCTCTTAAAATGAAAAAGGTAAAAAATTGCAATCAGCACAGACTGCTGCCGAAGGCACAAGAGACGTGGCAGATTTTTGTGATGAATGAATGGAGAAAATGTTAACCATGGAGGTGCACTGTTTGATACATATTATGAATAGTCTGTGCATTATGTAGCTCAGGGGTGGGAAACTCCAGTCCTGAAGAGCCACCAACAGGTCATGTTTTCAGGATATGCCTGCTTCAGCAGAGTTGGCTCACTGAGCCACTGATTAAATCACGTGTGCTGAAGCAAGGATAGCCTTAAAATGTGACCCTTGAGGACTGGAGTTGCCCATCCCTGATGTAACTTTTCACAATCTCCTCTTATTAGGGGGACCAGATTTTCAAAAAGATGCCTTCCTCAGGCCCGTTCCCTAAGGTCCCACAGTCCAAAGGTACTTCTCTATTCCCTGTGTCAAAAAAGGATAATATAAACTGTAATGTCAATCAATCAAATCCACAAGAGTCACAGAATCAACAAGGAAAGAGGAGACCCGTGTATACTGCACTTAAATCCAGTGAGTCCTATGTTCCTGTCACCAGAATGCTCCTCCTTGTTGCTTTGTGGACCTTAGGGAACAGGTCCGAGGAAGGTGTCTTTACCCCGAAACGTTGCCCCCCTATTTTCCCTTTTCCCCTCTACCCACCCCTCTCCTCATACCTCCCTCTGTGTGGTTATTTCCTTGTCTTTTGTTTCCCTGCCCCTCTGTTTTTCCTTGCACTTTTGCATTCAGAATCACTTGGGATTTTGTGTGTGTTGCTGCACACGTGTATGACATGGTTCCATTATTATAATCTTGTGCTTCTATCATTACATTTTGGATTTGGCATATCCCCATTTCTTTATTCATTTTGCATCTGTGAGTGCTGGGAACCCCCTTGTTCTTTACCTGCTACAATACAGACAGAAAAACCTACCACAAACACATAACACTAGTAGCCACATACAACCCTATTCAAGAGGGAATACCCAAAATAATCAAAGATATGCAAATCATGCTGGCAAAGGATGTGACATTAAAATAAATCTTCCCCAAACCTCCCATCCTTACGTTCTGGCAACCAGCAAACCTCAAACAAACATTAGTTAACAGTAAACTTCATAACGAACTTAAAGACACTGATAACACCCGTTGCAAACTCTGTAAACATATGTGCCAAGATCCCACAGCCAGTCACAACCATGGAACATTCAATGTTAAATGATCATACTGCTGCACATCCAGGAATGTAGTATATATGATTGACTCTAACAAATGTGAACAAGGATGCAACATTGGGGAAACCAGCCAAAAACTTCAAGGCAGAATGAATATGCACAGGCACTCAATACAACACCATGAAGAAGGAAAATACTGCTCACCAGTGGCACATCACTTGTCACTAAAAGATCATTCCATAAATGATTTAAAAATCAAAATCCTCAATGGAATGTTTAAACACACCCAAGAATGGAAAATAATGATAAGACTCTGACACTAAAACAAGAGGACTTAATGCGAATATAGGGTTTCTCTCACACTATCAGAATCGTTTGTAATGATCATGCCTGCCTCTCTGCCAATCTTCCTACCCATACTCCCCCCCCCCAGCACCCCCTTCCCCTTCCATGCTGTTCCTTGTCACCATTTAATACCCTTCCAATTTCTTCATACGTCACTTTCTCACCCTACCTTATCTACATCTCTGGTTTTGTTTTTTTTCTCATTTCCTAATCTCTGGTTTAGCCACAGAACCCTTTGCTAATCAGTATTGCTGACCTGAGGAAGAGAGGAACACTCTCGAAAGCTTGTCCTATGATAGCAATTGTTAGTCCAAATAAAAAAGGTATCACCTAATACTGAAGTAATCATTTATTCTGCACTATATAAATATATATATATATATATATATATATATATATATATATATATATATATATATACACACATACATATATATATGTACATGTATGTATATATATATATATATATTGTGACAGAAACCAGGGGATGGTAATAAATTCCGTATATAGGGCTCCCAGGATACTGAACAGTTTCTATCCTGTTTGGCCTGGGAGTGCAGCCTTATAATACATAAACTTCATCCCACAGTTTGGCAAGCGCTGGAACTGAGGGATGAGAGATCCAGACCAGAGTTTGTCTGCTGCCTGATTTCTGTCACCTGTCATGCTAATTAGAAATCAGGTATGTAAGACTGATTTCCTGTTTGCTCTTCCCTCTCTCCAAGAGCCTGGAGGCTGGAAGGCTGCTGAACTACAGAGGGGAGAAGCCTCTTCCCCAAACAGGTTCATTCATTGTGTTCATTTGTCTAAGACTGCAAAAGGACCTTGTTTTGTTGTTGGAAGTGGAAAAGCCACTTCCACCCTGAGTCAGGGATATCTAAGTTTAAGTTATCGCTCAGATGAGCAGCTTTTTGTTTGGCTTTGTTTTCTGTTTTCACTGTGGCAGTCTCAGTGCCTGGGACTAAATAAACCAGGCATAGCCTGTTTACAGGAACAGTACGTGACGTCTCATCATTTAACCTACCCTAAAAGACCGTGTTCTAACAGTCCCGGACAGACGGCAGAGCCCCGGAATAAAGTCGTTTGTCACATATGGTGGAGAATGCAGGCAGAACACTAAAAGGTCTGCGGGTTAAAGAACTTTGAAAAAAAAAATAAAGTTTTTTTTTCACCCTCTGCAAACAAGATAGACGACGTGGTGAGTGCGCTGGTACGCAATGTCGCTGTCCAGAAAGACGCGAATGAAGCCCTGCAACAGGCGAATAAAATCCAGCAAGAGACTAATGCAAGCCAGCAAGAAACAAACCGCTTGCTGAGAGAGGAGCAACAACGGTTCGCCCAGGGCTTGCAGCAGGAACTCGAGATCCTGAGGGGGACTATCAGTAACCTTCCGCTGACAGAGGCAGCCCCAGTCCCGAAAATGGCCAGGGCAAGCCACTACCTTCAGAAGATGGGACCCTCGGATGATGTGGAAGCCTATCTTCTCACGTTTGAACGCACGGCACAGAGAGAGGGATGGCCAGAAGCTGAGTGGGCTGGTCTAATCGCACCCTTCCTAAGCGGCGAACCCCAGAAGGCTTACTTTGATCTAGAGCCAGCCGAAGCTAACGTCAAAATTGAAGTTCGAGATCCTCGCCCGCCTCGGCGTAACCACGGCTGTTCGTGCCCAAAAGTTTCATGCATGGTCCTTCACGATGGATAAAGCCACCCGAAGCCAGATGTATGACCTCATCCACCTCGCCCGGAAGTGGCTACAACCCGAGATCAACTCAGCAAGCCACATTGTGGAACGGTTGGTCATGGACCAGTTCTTGAGGAAACTTCCCTCTGCCTTACGCCGTTGGGTCAGTTGGAGTGATCCCCACAATGCGGATGAGCTTGTGGCCCTCGTAGAAAGGTACAATGCAGCAGAAGAGCACCCGCAACCCACAGTTGTGGTGCAACCCCACTACCCGAGGTTCCAGGACTCTTCCAGAGACGGTAAAAGGGTACCGGGGTTAAGGGGCGCTGAAGAGCGGCGACCACCTTCACGCAGCACCAGCAACAGTGGCTCGCACACTAAGGGCAATAGCCAACATGGGGAGCCGGGAAAAGGCTCTAAGTGGGACACAGACTATGTACCTAAATGTGTAAATTGTCATGAGAGGGGCCACACAGCAAAAATCTGCCCACTAAATGATGAACCCATGCAATGCAACAGCGTGGAACCTTATTCGCTGTGGTCCCAATGTATGGGCCCTAGCCCAGAGGACCCCTTGAATAACCATCTGTGGGCATTTGTAAAGGTAAATGGTAAGAGGGTTCGGGCACTTCTTGACTCTGGGAGCATGGTCACACTAGTGTCCGAATACCTGTTGCCCGTTAAGAAGAAACAGGGAAACAGTTCACAAAGAGTGGCAATTTGTTGTATACATGGGGATAATCATGAATATTCCACTGTTGATGTTTTTTTTGAAACAGAGTTTGGTTCTTTAGATTTCAAGGTGGGTATTGTACCCAAACTGGCACATGATGTGTTAATAGGGACCGACTTTCCCCATTTTCTAAAAATGTGGTCCCCCGCTCAGAATAGCGCCCAGAGTTCAATAGCGGACCATAACGAAGTATTAGAAGAAACAAATCCTTTCCCTTTTTCAGAAATGGATGTTGACGAGGGCCCAAATAAGAAGGGGGAAAAGGAGGAGTGCTGTAAAATTCCCTTCCCCATCACTACTTTGGTAGGGAATACCCCAAATCAAGATGTTGATCAGACACTTACCAGCCCAGAACCGGATAAGACCGTCGCTGACCTAGAGGTCAGTCCTGGGAGTTTTAAGAAGGCCCAGTGGGAGGACCCCACATTAGCGGTAGCAAGGGGAAATATACGGGACCAGAATAGTACTCCTGGCCAACCAGATAGGTCACTTGCTTACCCCTACTTCGAGGTAGAGAACGACCTAGTATATCGGGTTGATAAAAGGAAATCAGTTACAACTAAACAATTGTTGGTACCACGGACATTCCGTAACGTAGTATTACACCTCGCACATAGTCATCCATTGGGGGGACACCTAGGGGTGGAAAAGACAAAATAAAAGGTTCTCCGAAGCTTCTATTGGCCTGGGGTTCTGGCAGAAATTACGAATTATTGCTCCTCATGCCCAGAATGTCAGATCACCGCCCCGTTCAAAGCGTACCGCAGCCCATTGGTACCCCTTCCCATAATAGAGGTACCATTTGACCGGATTGCTATGGATCTAGTAGGACCCCTAATAAAGTCTGCTAGGGGACATCAGCATATATTGGTAATATTAGATTATGCCACCCGATATCCGGAGGCAGTTCCCCTACGTAGCACCTCTGCTAAAAACATAGCAAAAGAGTTAGTAGTTCTGTTTTCCCGGGTCGGAATTCCTAAAGAGATTCTATCTGACCAGGGAACACCATTTATGTCCCAAGTAACAAAAGAGCTATGTAAACTCCTAAAAATCAAGCATCTCAGAACCTCAGTCTATCATCCACATCCAAAGCTGAAGCAATGAGGATGGGGTTTACCATACTTAGTTAAGTTATGGTGAGTATAAAAAGTGACAAAAACCTTATGGACACCGCACTGTCGGTTAGAATATCAAAAGGGATCTTTATCGTCCATAACACAAAACCAACATTTCAGTCCTCTTTGAAACCTGAAGAAACCTTAAAAATGCACACTCACAAACATATGTGTTTAAATCACATTGTGGATAAACCTATACAGGTAAGGGTTTCTGCTTAGCTGTAACTGCTGGTCCACTTGGAGCAAGATGATCCAGTTACCTGGTAACCTCCAGCCTGGGTAGTCTCTGCTGGGCTCACACCACGATGTAGCAGTGTCCCAGGGATAAAGGGGGTAATTCTCCAGGGTTGTGCACAGTTCCCATTGTTTCGAGTGCATACCATCATGCTGTGTGACGTATACATGACTAAACAATCCTTGGGTACAACTTCTTTCCATGATGCAGATAATAAAACACAGAACTATGTTCCTTGTCACATACGTCACACCTGTGAGCACGTGACCTGCATACGGGACAAGGGTTAATACACAGCTCGCAAGCTGGCCTTCTTTTCCCCTTCGCAAAGGTCCCTCAAATTAACAATATCTCCCCTCAATCTGTCCCCATATACTACTTGTCACGAAAAGCCCACAAGTGAGCACGTGACTTAGACATACATCTAAGGTTAATACACATGGCTACTCATGCCAACCCACCTTTCATCTCCGTAAGGTACTTTCAATTAGTTAATATTAAACTCTTCTTAGAGGCTGACAGCATAGTATATTGCTATCGTTTATTGCCTTCTAAACGACACATATGTCAATTTTAGTGATGCCCCCACCCCCCAAAATTAAGTCTTTTTTGTACATCTGCACAGACCCCGGAAGAGTCTTGACCTATCATAAACCCAATATATTGTATTTTTTAAATCAAACTGTAGCTACATTAACCCCTGAAGCAACAGATTGATTAAAATACATAATATTTAATGATATTATCATGACATTCCTCATATGAAGAGAGCGGTACTATCTGCTCCCCTGTCACAGTGGGGGCCTCTTCTGCATGTTCCTGCATGTTCAATAGGAAATCTTCTATTTCTGTTATTGTTGAAAAGTCAATGACCCAATGGGTATCATATTCACGAAATACATAGTATTCGTAGTGCTCCACACTTATGCTTCACTATAATTGATTTATACTACTTCTTCTGAGCTACAGCATACTGTTCATGATCAACATTAAGAAGAATATAGTACCAGATCATAGATAGCATCTTTGTTGCAGTTGTAAAAGTAATTGACTAAATTGTGCTATTCCATAAGACACCTTCTGTCACAGGAAGACACCGTAAGGCTCAATTAGTTCAATAGGCTACAATGTGGCTGGTAGAATAACACCACTTAATAAATATGGGCCTACTGTATATGCTTTGTAACAAACATCTTGGGACGTGTGCCTTTTTTCTCTTTATAAATTCTTTGTCTTCTCTAGAGTCCTCATCTGTTCTCCAACTTGCATGTGTGGTAGCATTCCACAAAGATTTTTTAAAAGGGATTTCAATGAGTACCACTTAATACAATGAACGCCTTTGTTCACTTTTTTAGATTCCCTATATCCTTAGGACAGTCGTGTGCATTCAAGATATTCATTTATTTTCAGGGTATGTTTGAAAAATGTCAGAGCTTTTAACTGGATAGATATTCTAGTGTTATGTTAATGGGGTAGCTATGAGCTAAGCTTTATTAGAATTGCACTTCCCAGCAACGGTCTTCGTAAGAATTAGAAATATATAAGACCTACAGTACATGGGTAGATTTATTGTAAATATTTTGGATATTCCTGGTGCTCCAAGTACCATTACATTGTATTTTAACAATTAACACACAATATTATTTAAATGTATTCTGACCTGGGTGACTTTGTACTTGTTAGCATATAGTTACAAACATTTTATCTATTTTTTTTTCTTTGTCAACATTCCCGTTTTCTAAATTACTTAAATTATGTACTTTTTTTTTTTTTTAAATAAAATGCTGAATAATATGTATCAGATTCTCCCCCCTCCTCCCCCCCCCCCCCCTCTGGGAGATCCACTCTTTTGTTACTGTGTGGTGCTGAGGCATACCTGTAGGTTCAGGAGAGCTGAGCTAATCTGCGATGTAGTGGAGATCAGGACAGGCTTAGATTCTTCTCTCTTAGTTCTTCTTCAGGTGCGTAGCGCCTCCAGCAGTAGTGGGCTCCAAGGACTGATACTCAAACAGTGTATATTCTGAACAGGATCTTTATTGTATAGCATACACTGCAGATCTTCACAGCGATGCAAGGTCTCAGAGGTTCCATACCTCTGGATGGTGCTATACCCCAGGTAGTATAGGGCAACACAGTGGCTGAGTCTGATGTTCCCTCAGTCCAAAGACTGAGGGTGAGCACGCTCATCCTGCCATAGGAGAGACTGATAGCCCTCTGCCTCCTCTCTTCCAGAGCAGGAACAGGCCTCTCTCTTCCAGAGCAGAAGCATGACTAACACTAACTTGGTCACACGCTCCTAGGAGGATCAAGAAGGGGCAAGCTCATGGTCTATACCAGGCCTGCACAACATACGGCCCGTGAAAACCGGGCTTTGTGAAAAATGGGCTGGTGGGGGGGGGGGGGGGTTTGAAAAACGGGCTGGTGGGGGGGGGGGGGGTGGGGTGGGTGTGAAAAACGGGCTGGTGGGGGGTGGGTGTGAAAAATGGGCTGGTGCAGGGGTGGGGGTGGGCCTGCTGACATGTGAGGGGGGGGTGGGCTGCTGACATGTGAGGGGGGAAGTGATGTGAGGTGCAGGGGGGGGGAGAGAGTGATGTGAGTTGCGGGGGGGGGTGATGTGAGTTGCAGAGGGGGGAGAGTGATGGGAGTTGCAGGGGGGGGAGAGACTGTCATATTGAGGGGAGAGGGAAAGAGTGTCATATTGAGAGGAGGGGGAGAGTGTCATATTGAGGGGAGGGGGAGAGTGTCATATTGAGGGGAGGGGGAGAGTGTCATATTGAGGGGAGGGGGAGAGTGTGTCATATTGAGGGGAGGGGGAGAGTGTGTCATATTGAGGGGAGGGAGGGGGAGAGTGTGTCATATTAAGGGGAGGGGGAGAGAGTGTCATATTGAGGGAAGGTGGAGAGCGTGTCATATTGAGGGAAGGGGGAGAGTGTGTCATATTGAGGGAAGGGGGAGAGTGTGTCATATTGAAAGGAGGGGGAGAGAGTGTCATTTAGGGGAGGGGGAGAGAGTGTCATATTGAGGGAAGAGAGACATGGGGGGATGCTGACTTGTGGGGGGGGATGCTGACTTGGGGGTTGCTGCTGACATGGAATGGGCTGGGGGGATGTGGAGGGGGTATTGTGTGTTTGATGTGGAGGGGGGTATTGTGTGTTTGATGTGGAGGGGGGTATTGTGTGGGTGAGGGGGAGAGATGGGGGTATGAGAGATAGATGGGGAGTATCGTAAAGGTTGATAGTGAGGGGTTCTGGGGGAGATATGAGGATGATGATGATGATGAGAGGTGCTGGAGGAGAGATGATGATGATGATGATGATTTAACCCGTGTGGCCCAAATTTTTTTTCCTTGGAGCAGTTCGGCCCTTCTCAGTTTACGAGTTGGGCAGGCCTGGTCTATACCTATACCAGATAGGCTTACACAGGCCATGAGTCACTACCTTACTTCTATCACTCATAAGAGGGGCATGAGGGGGGTCAAGAGCCCATAGATTTAACCTGTTTCTGCCTGCAGCTAACAGGACTTACATAACAGGGATAACAGGGGGAAAGACAGGCAGAATATACATACCCTGTTACAAATAATAAATACAGCATATTGAATATCAATGGAAAGAGCAACAGTTAAAATATTTCCATAATTGTAACAAGTGCTAACTGTTTTTTGATCAGTAATTTTGTAAGTATTTATTGATCAAAAACAATTCTTTATTTTCAGTCATTATTATCTCATATTGTTAGCGAACAAAATAGTTTATTATCACTTTCTGAAAAGTATATTGCTGACTTAATGAAGTTTAATAAATATGGGAATACGGTATTTTAGCTGCATGGTTGCTGATGTCACTGACAGTTTTATGTTGTTGCTGAAATAATTATTACATGTTCTTCTGAATCCAAATTCATAGGTTGTTTAAAAGCTTGAACCTCTGCAACAAAAAATAAAATAAATAAAGAAAACACACAGGCTTATGCGATAAGCCTACATTAAAAAAACAAAACAAACAAAAAAAAATTCCTATCACCGGTGTGGATTTATCTGAAATGTGTTTTCAGCACATCAAGGAATTATGTGAAGTGTGATGGTTACCTAGGAGATTTAGGTAGATTACCGGTGGCTGCTATTTGTGCTCTGAATATACAGAATAGCACATTTCTGCACTCAAAATAAACTCAAGGTTCAATATCCATGACAGAAAAAACGGAGGAAATGCGCCAAAAATTCAAATATGGGCCAGGCCGTTAGGAAAAACACTTTTTTTGACACGCTGAAAAAAAAAGGAGATAATGTAAACCCATTAGAAATTTAGTGGCCTATTCTAGTAGTTTCGCAGTGTGACAAACCGCTTCTACAGTGCACTATAGAAGTGGATTGGCATGTTTTGCTTATTCTGTAAGCCCTTCTCGCATGTCCAAACTGCATCTAAACGTTTTTTTGTTTTTTTAGAAGTGGTTTCACTCTTGCTACAATAATCCGATCGGGTTGCCAAAAAAGCATCAAACTTGCAGTTTTTCCCCCACAAATGCTATTCTAGTGTCTCCTTATGCAAACCGGTTCTAAAAACGTATATTTTTTTAACACCACCTAAAGAGTGGCGAGATTGGGATTGCCAGTTACATCAGGAGCCTGAGATACGGTATGGGTTTGGCTGAGAGAGCAAAACCCATATCATACTGTGATGGAGTTATCACCACCTCAGGCCACCCCGCTTCTAAAGCAAGTAGAAACCTGGGCGGATTGGCTGCATGACTGTGGTTTGTCACCATTTTTTAGAAGCAATATTGAAGAAGTGATTTGCAATTGAGAATAGCGTTTTTTCTCACAATTCATTCCGCTTCTTGCGCACACGCCGAACCTTGCGGTTTGGCAATGCCACCTTTGGTGCTACTAGAATAAGCCCCTTAGTGTTGGAAGTTTATCAAACATACATATTTTAGGCAAATGTATCACCTACTGCTTCATTATGGAAATGTGTACCTATAACCACCAACACTGTCCTATCTCACATTGTCATTTATTGAGTTGAAATTTAGGACTGGCAGAGCCTTTCTACCATACCTGCGAGTGTGCGTCTTGACAGTTGATGCCTTTCTAGTATTCAATGGCAACAAATGCACAGCGAGAGATCTATCTCAGATTAGGACCCGGAGTCTTGGTGTGAAAGGACCCTTATGAAATTAGCAGATACTAGTTACTAATTCCGATACAGTAGCTTGTAATATGCTTGTTGAATAGTGTGTACTTTATACCAGGGGTTCCCAACTACAGTCTTCAAGCCACCCCAACAGGTCATCTTTTTAGGATATCCCAGCTTCAGTATACTGGAGGTGGCTCAATCAGTCCCTCCTTCAGCACAGGTGGCTCAACCAGTCCCTGTTTTGGCACAGGTGGCTCAACCAGTCCTTGATTCAGCACAGGTGGCTCAACCTGTCTCTACTTCAGCACAGGTGGCTCAATCAGTCCCTGCTGCGTCACAGGTGGCTCAATCAGTCCCTGCTGTGGCACATGTGGCTCAATCAGTCCCTGCTTCAGCAAAGGTGGCTCAATAAGTCTCTGCGTTGGCACAGGTGGCTCAACCAGTCCTTGCTTCAGCACAGGTTGCTCAACCAGTCCCTGCTGCGGCACATGTGGCTCAATCAGTCCCTGCTTCAGCACAAGTGACTCAACCAGTCCTTGCTTCAGCACAGGTATTCAAAGACTGAACCTCTGGTTCCTGCTTCAGCACAGGAGGCTGAAGCTGGGATATCATGAAAACCTGACCTGTTGGGGGGGATGGGAGGCTTGAGGACTGGAGTTGAGCTCCCTTGCTTTATACTATACAAGTTTTAAAAACTACTTTAAACATGATTCCTCTTACGGAACATAGAGTCTTGTGCTATACTGTAGTACTGGAATGGTTCTATAATGGCAGACTCCCTATTTCTGACAAATGTTACCATTCGAAAAGAATGCTCTAGTCCTTTCCCAAGATTGCTGCCAGGCAACTTCTGTTAAATGAGCACTCAAATTCAGAATTCGTAGGCTCACTGGCAGCTTCCTGTCAGCAGTGGTAAATATCTCCTGAAACACTGGCTTCATGTGGCAATCCAGTGATGACCCTGCTGTGAGAATCTCAATGATTAAAAATAAATAAATACAGTACATGGAAGATGGAAACATCTAGCAGCATGATTTTCTACTTTAAAAACCCATGGAATATGTTTAACCTCTAACATGTTTTTAGTGTTCCTACAAACTTGTTTTCATGATTATTTTTGTTCACGATTTAATGTAATACTAAATGTTATACTGTTTCCATGCTGGTCAATCTTGGTAAAATTAGAAAATACCTATTAAATCCTGTTTTTATCACCTATGCCTATACAATTTGAAATCCTAATGGATATTTTGATGGTAATTTTAAATGCATGATATAATGCAATATATTTCATACAAAGGTGTATATTCAGTTAAAATAAGAGCTTATGCGACAAATATTGCAGGAAATATAATTTTGCCAAATTATCCAGATTATGTTTGTGTGCAAAGTACATGTTAATTGTGTGAAGGCCTTGGTATAAAACAGTTTATTGAATCTATGGCAATAGCTCTTACCTGTATATTATATCAGAACTGCCCCACTTGATAGACACTGATATATTAATGTAGTATGCTCCTTTTTGCCTCTGTTTTGGTATTCTCCAGATATTCTCCTCAAACCTCAGTGATGATATTGGACAGTATGTTTTAGCATGGATTCAGCAGGTACAAATAGGGCAGACACAAGGGCTCTCGTGCCACCGCACCCCTAAGTACTGAGGGGAAACTACGCCAGCGTATGTACATATATTGTGTTGTTGCCAAAGTGTGATCTGTTATTATAAGTATGTTCTAGTAAATACTGTTATATCATACCCGCTGTATTTACTTGCTAAATTGTCTTGGAATGTGGCAATCCCACTGCGCGAGGATCCCTTCCAGGTGGAGGCTCTGTATGTGTGTAAGTGAATAGGTCACCCAGGCTCCTTTCAGCAGAGAATCAGGCCTCCTGTAAGCCATCCAGGTAAAGCACCCAATAGCTTCCCTAGACACGGGGGGAAAGGGGCTACACATATATATGTTGCCTCTTTCGATACAGTATTATCAGGATTTGCAATTTTTATCCAGGGTCTTTATGAAATACATACTGCTACCACAACGGAGAGATTGCCATAGAATTCTTCTCCTACAGTAAGTGCTAGGTGATAATGCTCTCAAAGTTGTTATAAGACAGCTGAATGTCACATAGCATTTGATCTCATGACAATAAAATAAATAATGTAACTATCAATATCTGCCTTACATGGGTTATAAAAGTGTATCTCTGCATTTTTCTTGCAGTGCAATTCCTATAAGCACAATACTCAGCAGTCAGCAAAGTGACAGCTAAGGCCGTGCGTATAGTGCCCGCGTTGGTCGCTGCGACGTTGCCCAAAAATAAATACATTGCCGTGCGCTTATAGTAAGCGCGATGGCGTCAATGCGACGGAGCGATGGAGCGTTGCGAACTTTGGAAGCTGGAAATATTTGATTTTTCAAGGGCTGTCGCCTCGTGACAGCCCCATAACAAATCAAATACCAGTACCAGCTGCCGCAAAAACAAATATAACTTTCGCTAGCGGCGACGGGTGACGTCACCCGTCCCGTCGCCGTTCGCGGACACTCTACGCGCGACCTAACTAATTCAATGGATTTTGAATGCTCTATACACTTGCAACCTCTCATTGAGTTAAATGAATATCCTATGAAAACATCCTTTCAAACCATAACATACGCCAGTTGTGTAGAAAAGAACACCCTTACATCATGTATTTGTATATTATGGGTGTTTATCATAACTTGGAGTCTGTGCTGGATTAGATCTTTTTAAAACACTAGCTTAAAGGAGCATTGCCATCAAAATCCTATATGTGTTTGTAGCCAGGTCCCCCAGGCTTGCCCTTATCTCCGTATGCTGGGAGAATAGGGGAGATTGCAGTGCGTGCAGGCAGTGCTTAGGTACATCGGAGGCTCCGCAGTGACCCGAGTGAGTAGGGCGCCGCCATGTTTGGTGTTCGCGCATGCGCGGTGAGCCCGTGGAGGTGGTGATGAAGCAGAGGTCGCGCATGCGCAGTAAGGGGTTGTTAGAGCCCGCGAAACAGGAACTACTCCTATAGGGTGGAGCGCACGGGACTACAAGTCCCAGGAGCCTTAGCGAGACCAGGTGATGCCAGGGAGCCTATAGGGCGGGTGGATTCGCGGAAGGAAGGGTTAGGAGGTTGCGCAGGGGAGCACGTTGAGAGAGCTGATCGGGAGGAGGAAGGAGAAGGAGCTCTGAGTGTAGGGTGGCCAGTAGCCCCTACACTAGGCCACCTACCCCCGGCCCAGTTAGGTCCTGAGTCACCGTGAGTGAAGCGGACATAGGGACCGGCCATAAGATAGGAATCAGACCCCTTTAGTATCAGTGGGAGAGTTGTTACACCAGAGACTGTCGCGTTACCATACCGGAGTTTTGGGCTCAGACCTCGGCCAGCACAGCAGTTGCCAACCGGGTGGGATCGCCCCGGAAAGGTATGCCTGGAGTGTCTTCATCGCCGGATCCTTTGTGAAGTTCCTTTGCAGGCCCGAGCGCTGGAGCGCTCGGCAGGTAACCTCATTAAGTGCACCAACTATAATATCAGAACATAGTGGCTGCGCAGACACACATACACAAACCTACGTTGGGGGGTGGGGGGAACTGTGGTGTGGGGAACTGGACACGGTGTGGGAACACGGTGAAGGGGTCGCGTCCTGCGAGACGCAATAGTATAGTGTCTCCTATAGGGAGGAACACCTGTTTGATGATATGCAAGGTTATGATTGCCATTAGTAAAGTCATTTGTTATTTTATATGCTGTGTGTATTGTATTACATTATTGTCCTGTGAGGAACAACTTCCCCTCTGCTGGGAGCCATCACAGGTGGAGGCGCTGCACTTGGTTAAAGGTTATTGGTATTCATATGTGTTGCCCCAGGCTCTCCGTGGCGGAGGCTTAGGCCCTGCGAGCCAACAGGTTGAACAGCATTGGTAGCGTACTGTATTCAATAGGAAACAGGGCTACATGTTTAAAAAAAAAAAAATCTTTGTGTTGTATTAGGTAAACCGTACTGCATTTTTTTATTAGATTTGTTTCACTCTTTATGTTTTTTTCTCTTACTTAGTTTTAATGTATTAAGCTTCCTTAAGTTGCTATAGCAACTATTTAAAAAAGCACAGTACTTCCACTTTCGAAATAGGTCGCCGTATTGGGTGCCCAGAAAGCTGGATATTTGCTGATCGATTGGCATCTTAGATAATTACATTGCCTTTAAAGCAGGGGTCTCAAACTCAGTCCTCAAGGTCCATCAACAGGCCAGGTTTTAGTTTCAGTCTTCGAATGAGCCACCAGTGCTGAAGCGGGGATCTCCATAAAAGCTGGCCTCGAGATTAGTTTAAGCCAGGCCTGCACAACTCCAGTCCTCGAGGGCCGCAAACAGGCCAGGGTTTCAGAATTTCCCTACTTCAGCACAGCTGGTTCAATTAGTGGCTCAGTCATACTGAGCCACTAATTGAGCCAGCTGTGCTGAAGTAGGGATATCCTGAAACCCTAGCCTGTTTGCAGCCCTCGAGGACTGGAGTTGTGCAGGCCTGGTTTAAGCCAACACTTTACTGTATTACCTTTGGTCCGGCTCAAGTTTGCTTCCACCTATTTCAAGACATTCATTTTTCTTACCCTAACTTCCCTTCCCAATCTGTTCCCAACACTGAAGGTCAAAGTCCTCCCTTCCCCCATTCTACCAATGTCAAGACTTCCCCTTATGTTCTACCCATGTTAACACCTGTGACATGACTAAACCTGATGGCAACTGGGCGTCTCACCTCTTAAAAATGTGGATGTTTGAGAGCTCGCTTGTTGTTACATTTAAAAAAAAAAAAACATCACCCACTCCTTTGACACTCTTCTCACTCTTGGAATAGACCTTTTTACAAGCAGCTGTGGAAGAGAATGACAAAGGCTGTATGAATTAATGTATTTAAAACATCGAGCTTCATTTGTCTGTTTATGTACATACACAACAGGACGTTTAACATCTGAAAAGCCTTTGTTCAGATTTTACAATGAAGTAAATTGCAGATTGATTGGGATTCTGGAACTGAAGGGGGCAAGTGTAAATACTGTACATAATGTAAGATTGCATGTATGACTATTTAAACGTGGGGAGGAAGAGACAGAGGCAAGCAGGTTAAACTGAAAAAGACATTAAAGCGTCCCTAAAGGATAGACTTATTATATTGTCAAATAAGTCAGTTCTGCCAGTACACGTTTAATTCATTAACTCAATTTAGTTTTATATTCTCTACATATCATCTGCTGACATTCATGATTTAGGATTTTATGGAAATGATTCTGCACATTTTTTGGATCTTATAAATATCCTCGTACTTTTGTCCAAAACATTTATCCTTAAAAAGCACTGAGTGAAATAAATGAAACCTTTTATATTTATTATTATGTTAATACATTATAGCCTATTCGTATGCATCCAGAATTGCATAGATCATCAAAAAGCACCATATATTTTGGATTACAAAGAAATCCTAATTCCTATTTCTACTGCATTAGTCATGTGACAGTGTATCTGTAAATCAGAGAGAGTGTCAGGTATTTGGCATTCCATTAACAGACATAGCAAAGTGACATGAAAAAATATCTGCGCAATATAATACATAACACAAAACCGTCAAATAGGAGAGCATAAAAAGGGAGCAGTCAGGGATTTTTCATGCTACTGTCAAAGCTGACATCAATTTTACGACACTTTATCAAGTAGTTACATGCTTCACAAATAGTCCCCAAAACACCAACAGGGAAGTTATTATGGGCTTATGAATCTACAAAAACACTGATGCATTCTTAAGAGTGAGGTTACGGGTGCTAAAGAAACGGATTTTACATGTGGAACAGCAAGGAGAGGGAGCGATTTTCCTTCCCAGGAAGCGGAGCCGGGTGGTCTGTGCAACCAAGTTGCAGATAGCCTGGTTAAGTGAACCCAAGGGAACCTTTAAAGGGTAAATGTATTATTACATTTATTTAACATGCCCGGGCTATTTGATATATTGATTCTGTAAGTAAATGATAGTATATGTAATTATTATCAGACTATTCATCTGAATTATAATCATTAAAATAAAGCTTATGTTATTGCTCCGTTTGGTAAAATAACATTGAAATACTCAATGGACAAAATTACTGTGGTTGTATGTGCATGCAAAAAGAAAACAAAGCTATTAAAAAGAGAAAAGAAAACCCAGAAAATGGTGTTGACTTCATTTTTCAGATATTGAAGGTATATTGTTGAAGCAGCAGGAAGGTATTACCACGTGAAATAGGATAAAGTAGAGGGTCTCCTTGCACTTCCATTTGGTGGTTTGAGAGGGTATCCGACTACCACATCCTAGAGCTAGACAGCAGGGTAGGGCCGACTCGGGTTGTGTCCTGCCATGAAATGGTGGGAGACGTGGTGTTACTGCCCATGTTTAGAATCAATTACTGGTGACTTCATGTCATGGATTGTTGGGTGCGGTATAACTGTAACACAGTGTGTGTGGCATGGAGCAGTGGTGTTGGTTATTGCATTTGAATAAGACCACAGAGAAGGTACAGCTCTTAGCTGTTATGGGAATGCACAGTGGAGTATGAAGTGTTTGTTAGGACTTCTTGCTTTGTCATTAAAACATTTCTGGTGGAAGCCTTTCTATAGCAAAGGCAACACTTCTATAAATAATTCAGTTTTAAAGAAATATGGTAGAAAAAAACTCCGTTCCCGTGCAAAAAATAGCCCCGCGAGCAAGCATATCTTGGTGTTTTGTTTAAATGAACTAGTAGGGTGGTAGTATATGGTGTTAAAGCCATAATGCAAAGGGACAGGAGAGGACAATGCCAGTTAAGTCAAATTTAGTGAAGAAGCCAACATGACAGACATAGCCCACAGAAAATTGGGAAAGTGGAAGGTTATAATTGTCCATCCTGATAGTCTCTTCCCTTGAGCCATGTTAACATTTAAAGTCTTCTCAGTATCTATAATAGATAACATGTTAGTTATTATATGATTGCTTCAGTTCATTTCATTCATAAATATTATTTTTATTCTCCACTGCTTGGCAATTTAAGTTGAGTTAATTAATCCTACTATCCTCTCCAGTAGTGATGTCCACAACTTTTGTACGAGTGGGCAAAATGGGAACATATTGGACTTTCCAAACCATCTTTCCCTGGCAGTGGGGGAGGAGGTTGAGAGAGACACAGACACTCTATTAAGCCAATTGCATTCTCTCCTTAATACCAACACAATTTCTCCTGTACAAATGGTTTTAGTTGCAATATTTTATAATACGTAATGAGAATTTCAAAATGTTATCCCTATTAACAATCTTCCTTCGTGAGGCGACTTTGCACCATCTTAATTGAAGAGTTCATGCAGGCCCAAACTGTACATAAAGTGTTCCTTAGGTAATGATTTATTTTGTCAAATTTGTGCCACATGCAAATAAAGTTTGAAAATAAGCAAATGTTGCCAAATTAAGTATTCAAATGCTATTCAACAAACTGATATAGGAATTGATAACTAAAAATACTTGCGGTATTGAATAAGGATTATATATGAAAAAAATATTGCTAAAACATAGTTAAATATAGTTATTGTGATTTGGTTTAGTGATTTTTTAAAAAATAGCATTGAAGCAGGGGGTCTCCAGAGCTCAACCCCATTAATTTCAGCTCCAGGGACCCCCTGCTTCCGGAGATACTTACCTCTGAATTATATGCTGGTAGCAGCTCTCTTCGGCTGTTCACAATAACTGTTGAACGTTTTCACGTGCTGCGGGCCAATAGGAAGCCATGATGCCATCGGTGCGGCTTCCTATTGGTCCATGTGATGCGGGAGCTTTAAACTTTAATGCCCTGCTTGCTGAACCAGAGCAGCTGCCGGTACCTACTTCGGAGGCAAATATCTCTGGAAGTAGGGGTTCCCCAGAGCTAAAATTAATGGGGTTCAGCTCCAGAGACCCACTGCTTCAATGCAATCTAAAAAATTAGAAAAAAAAAGTCTGTCTTGGATTGCTCCTTTAACTAGTGTCGGTTGTGAAGAACAAGGAATTCACTAATAGAGAATTTTGCTGTAACATACAGTGCCCTGTAGTTCCGCCACACATGGGCAGTCTAATAGATTATAAAGACTGCCGGGAGTACAGGACATGTAATAAAGAGCTAATGGACCACACACTTCAAAGTAAGCACTTCAGTGGTTAGGACTCCAAACATTTAAAGTAACAGGGATTTGTGATTGCATTGTGTGATGTTTGCCTACAATCAGAGAGGCTCTTTCAAAGGTGTTTTGGTTTAAAAAACAAAAACAAACAAAAAAAAAAAAAACAAGTGTTGTGCTCTGGATTTGGTTCTAGAAGACTTTCGTGTTTTGGTTTTGCTAAAAACTCAATTGGTTTTGAATGTTAAAATAATTATAGGAAAACAAAAATAAAATGTCAGCATTTGTTTTTCGAACTTCAAATTTTAGGCAAAAACGTGTGTGTTTATGTAGCCAGGTCCCCCTTTGCCCCCTGCGACCTCCCAGTGAGCCTCCGTGACTAGGAGCGATGTCGGGTGCTGCCGGAGGCCAGCGGCAGACCCGACGGACATCCCAAGGGTGGGGGCCGTTGCAGGGAGCAGTGCTCTGCCTCCGCGAGCGGGCCGGTTGCCGGGGACACGATCGGGCCATTGCTAAGGCCGCGGTCGCGTCTCTAAGGTCCCGGCGGCCGGCGAAGAGGGCGCCGCCATTACTCAGCCACCCGCGCATGCGCAGTGATCGCGCGAGTGTAGGAGCAAGCCAGGAGGGTCGCGCGAGAGTAGGGACAGGTAGGGAGATGTTGCGGCGGCCATTAGGGGTTTGTATAAGTACAGGGAAGGCGCGCACGCGTCCCGAATGCCAGTACAGGTGCTCCAGGACTACAATTCCCATAGGGCTTAGCGAGGGAGGCACCAGGTGCCTCATAGGAGCCAATAGGGCTGTAGGAAGGCCAGGAGGAGAAGTGGATACATTTGGCGGGCTTGCAGCTACGTTGTCAGTCAGAGTCAGGAGCCCAAGGAAAGAGGTATGGTGCAGGAGTCAGGGACTCCCTGCACTAGGCCAGCGGCCCTAAGGTCCAAGTTAGTCCTTATTTCCCACTAGGTTAGTGAGTGTTGCCAGGGATAGTCTCAGGTGAGGGACCCCTGTCACTTGCTGTAGTTAGGGATGGGGAATAGAGAGGGACAAGTGGGCTGAGTGTTAGTCTGCAGAGCGTTGCTGCAGGCATTAGGTTAGTTAAGCGACGTGAGGCACTGGGGGGTTCATAGCGGTACCCAATCCGGGGAGCCATAGCCCAGGTCCGCGTTGCGCGTAGTGTGAGGCAACTGGGGGCTTTCATAGCGGTAACCAATCCGGGGAGCAATGGCCCAGGGCCCGTGTTACGAGTAGGGTGGGTGCAGGGACCTACCTGCATAGGATAGGCACCCCGCAGGCCCTAGGAGTTTCCCCTTAAGACACTTAAGGATGCTGTACTATAGGGACGGCCTATAGTGCAGTGTGTGTCACATTGCTATATCGTCAGATAGGGACTCAGCGGATGCTGCGGTTCCAGTGACGGAGTTCGGACCCACGTTGGGGTCCACAGAGAATATCGCCAGGATAGGATCAGACGGATTCATCGCACGTCTGACCCTTTGTGAAGCGTTGCTGATCCGAGCACCGGAGTGTTCGGCAGGTATCTACAGTTCTAAGTGCACCAATGGGCCCTTAGTGTAACTGTGACTGCGCAGTCACCCACTGACTCTCTGCAAGAGTGCGGGACATTGGGTGGGGGTTCTTTGGACACTGGGTGGGATCACCTGGTTTTGGGGAAGCGTCCTGCGCGACGCAGTAGGTGTCTCCTCTAGAGAGGGACGCAGGTTATATAAAGGTATTGCCGTGATATGTTATATCGCTTGTTAGTAAAGTCACTCGTTAATATATCTCCCCGTGTATGTGATTATTGTGTTGTCCTGCGAGGAACCACTCCCCCTCTGGTGGGAGCCATCGCAGGTGGAGGCGCTGCACCTATTGTAAGTGGTTGTCCATAGTATTGTACGTGCCCAGGTTCCCCGTGGTGGAAGCTTAGCCCTCCTGTGAGCCAACAGGTAACGCACCACACACACCTGGTAACACGTATGTTTCTCCACTCCCACCGTATAATCTGCGATCGGGGGGGGGGGGGGGGGGAAACCCGTTACATTTACAAAAAAAGATTTTAAACAAAAAGTGAATCCAAGGTTTAGCCTTTTTGGGTTTTGGCCCATGTCTCATTAGTATTTGAAAATGTATTCTAAAATTCGATTCTAATTTGAATAGAATGCCAGTGTCTGAAGGTCGGATATCAAACCTACGAACGTGACCTTCTTTGGTTGGAATATGACAATTTTGAGTGCAACCTGCAACTTGTCTAATCTCATTCACTCTATAAGTAATAACCAAGATCAGGAGATCAAATGCCCTACACTAACACCCAGTCTTTTCACAACATATATAAGGTGAAATGGAAATTAACTTAAAGGATTTCTCCCTCTTTTCCTCTCTCTCCCTCAGCTTCTATTCTGTAGTTATGAAAAACAAACTTCATGGTGCATAGAGGTGTAGTAGCTGTTATAGACAGTGTGATGCACGCCGATCTGCATTCTAACTGCCACTTAATCTTCTTCCAGGGCTGCCTTACAGGTATTAGAAACAATAGTGAACTGAGATAGGAAACATCGGGTTAAATACTAGTGTTGTACCTGGTCCTATAGAAGCGCCAGCCTTTATTCTAAAACTTCGCCCAGCATATCGCTGTGAATACCGGGGTCATGACGTGCTATGTTTTCCAACCGTATAGCAATTGACTCGGGTTCTATCGGGCGCAGAAAATGGCATTTTAGCGTTGTCTGCAATACCGTCTAGAAACTCAAGTGAGCTGTTGTCCTAAAAGTCTAATAGCAATTCAACCTACTGTACAGCCGTACAGTTCTGCCCCCAATTAAATCCGAAACCATTATAATTAAACTGATCAACTGTGTGTGTGGGGTGGCGCGAATGTGGCATGAACACAGGGGATGCAAAATTTATAGCGTGTGGAATACAGGAGATGCAGCAGTAATTTTTCAGAAATCCGTGTACCCGGGCAAAATGAATCATTTTACCCTGCCGGTTACCCGGTAACCCAGACAACACTTACCTGCAAAGTGAGGAAGACCGCGGCGACATCTGGGAGCAGCAGCAGAGGTCCTGGTGGTGGTGGTGGCAGCAACAGAAGTCAGTGTTCAGCCGGCGGGAGCAGCAGGAATACAGCACACAGCTGATCCCAGTGTGAGCCGGGGAACCATGTGACCAGAGCCTATTGGCTGCAGGTAAGTGATAAAGTATTTTACAGCTACTCTGACATTACCCGGCGCCGGTTCCTAACCCGTTGCCGGGCCCAACCCCCTGCTGCCGGGACTGGGTCCATCTTACACCTGGGACTTTCTTTTGCACCTAGTAGTAAATTTAATTTGTTCTCTACCATGGTGGATGTTTTTAAATTTACACGCAAGTTAACTTTGAAACGGTTTTTCTCCACTAGAACTCATAGGGCAAACACAACTGTACCCATTTATGATGTTAATTCTGTTTCAGCCACTCCCTTGGACTTTCAAGACCTATGTCACCAGCAAGACTTGACAGATCTCCTAAATGAAAATGATAAAGTAGAAGACCCATTTAACTTTTTGGGCAGTATCAACTCTGGATTTAAGAAGAAATCTGTATTTTACCCCGCACATATGAAGGGGCAATACATTGATATCTTCCAGAGAGCCATTGAAAGAGATCTCTCACTTCTTGCTAAGGGAGTTGGAGACAAAGGATCTAATAATTATGGTTTACATCATGACAACCTCACTATTGACCAACGGGCAGCTATCAAATCACTTGCTGACAATGACCTTATCCTGATTAGGAAAGCCGATAAGGGGGGCGCCACTGTTGTTCTTGACAGGGATTATTATGTTTCAGAGGCTCAACGACAACTTGGAGATCCTGAGGCTTATGAGGCCCTCGCCGGCGATCCAACCCCTCAATTTCGCAGGGAGTTTGCAGATCTGATGGATGAAGGTGAGATTCTTCAAATTCTCACACCCACTGAGCGGGACTTCCTCACCACTCCAGATCCCATCATACCTATCTTTCATCACTTGCCCAAAATTCACAAAACACTCACCTCACCCCCAGGTAGACCCATCATTTCTAGTATTGGATCCCTGGGTGAGCACCTTTCTCAATACATAGACCACTTCTTACAACCACTTGTACACACTTTACCTTCTCACATTTTAGACACAAAGCACATTTTAGCACTTTTAGCACCCTTTAAATGGCACCCTCACTACATCTGGGTTACACTTGATGTAGCTTCTCTTTATAATATCATCCACCATGAGCACGGTCTCACGGCAGTAGAATTCTTTTTGGCCAACCACTCCCCTCTTTCACCTGCACATATTGCCTTTTTACTGGATACCATTAAGTTTTCACTCACGCACAATTTCTTTCTCTTTGACCAGCAGTTTTATCTCCAAACACGCGGGACAGCTATGGGGACTTCATTTGCCCCCTCCTATGCCAACCTATTCATGGGTTGGTGGGAGATGTCCCATGTGTTTGGAGATACAAATCCTTACAGGCATCATATAGCGTTTTACAAGCGCTATATTGATGACCTACTTTTGATCTGGAGTGGCGGGGAAGAAGACCTATTGGGGTTTTTCGAATACCTGGCAAAAAATACACTTAATATCAGATTCACTCATGTGTATAATGCACATCAAATTCAATTTTTGGATCTCAGCCTATACATTGATATTGATAATCAAATTCAATCTGATATTTATAGGAAAGAAAATGCCAGAAATTCTCTACTCCATGCCAGAAGCTGCCACTCCCGCCCTCTGGTTAGGGGCATCCCGAGGGGGCAGTTCCTTCGGTTACGTCGGAACTGCTCCTCTCCTGAGGCCTTTTTCCATAGAGCGGGTGAAATGAGGGAGAGATTTGTGGCGAGAGGGTACACCGAGAAGGACCTCGATTTAGCCTTTGATTCAGTCCTTGGTACAGACAGAGACACCCTTATCAAAGTGGATTCGGAACAGTCTGACCAGGGTACACCAATTGAGGACACAGAGGTGCCCTTCTTTATCACCAACTACAGCGAGCAAGCCAATGCCATAAAATCAATTATTAAGAAACACTGGGTCACATTATCTCTGGATTCTTTGTTGAAAAAATTGGTATGCAATGGCCCTCGCGTGGTTTTTCGTAAAGCGGCTACACTGGGTAATCTCTTGGCACCAAGCATGCTACCTTCCAAAGTCTATCAAACGAATAGATTATCTCTGTTTCCAAAGCTGCATGGTTCATTTAAATGTGGTCATTGTAAAATCTGCCCAAATATGAACAAAGCAACATACTTCTCCAACCAGGACGAATCACGCAGATTCAAGATCAGATCCTTTATTACTTGTCAGACGACATATGTAGTGTATGTACTGAAATGTCAATGTAAGAAACAGTATGTGGGTCTGACCACCAGGATGCTTAAGATTCGTATCCTGGAGCACCTCAGGTTGATTCGCAACAAAGAT
The DNA here is from genome assembly GCF_040206685.1 of Ascaphus truei. Taxonomy (NCBI): domain Eukaryota; kingdom Metazoa; phylum Chordata; class Amphibia; order Anura; family Ascaphidae; genus Ascaphus; species Ascaphus truei. The sequence continues at coordinate 67,853,922 of NC_134489.1, read as the reverse complement.
ATGTTGCACCCCGTTTCTGCTCACTTTAACACCTGTCCACTGGGTTCAATTAGTTCCTTGCAATGCACAGCCATTGAGCATATTCCTTTACCCCCTCGTGGGGGAGATAGGAAGAAGATCTTGCATCAGCGAGAAGCTCATTGGATCTTTGCATTGAACACCTTGCAACCCAATGGGCTTAACATAGAGTGGGATCTGCGTTGCTTCTTGTAAAATATAAAAAGTAAAACATCTTGTAAGATATTTTGTATTAGAATCTGGCTAATATACGCAAGCTTACATACAATTGATTATTATTTTGTTCATTGTTCTTAGATATCCTCTGCAATTACTTTCCCCTCTCTGTATCCATTCTTTCCTTTCCTTCCCCCCCTCCCCCTCCCCCCCCCTTCCTTTCTCTTGCCCACTTTTTTCAGTCATGTTCTTTGTCACTTAGTTATCTCTTATTATCAAGCTCTATACTAAGTTATGGAAATACGGATTAAAAGTGAATTTGTAAGATTTAAACATTATGTGTTAATACAGCTTCACATAGAGAACAGAGACAATACATGCAATCTGTATGGTGTTGCAGACAGTCTTTTTAATATGTTTATTTACCCTTCATGTTATGAGTTCATCATATGGCTGTCATATGGTATATAGATAAGATAGTAACTTGGCTTTGATTTGGCCACTATCCATGTGTTTCAGGTAATATATAATTACTGGTGGCAGAATACATGAAGGGGTTAAAATTTTTAGCGATTTTCGCGGGCTTTTAGCTTTAAATCTGCAGGCTCACACCACATCTCCCCACTCCGAGACGAAGCCCTAGCAAGAGGGTGAAACGCGTAGAGGGGGAGATCGTGGTGTAGCCCCAGTGTGATGCTGTTCTGCAAATAAAGTTTTTTCTATCCATCCGGGATCCTGTTAATTCTGTCATGCGCAGTTGCGCCACCATTCCTCTACACAGGAATACAGCACACAGCTGATCCCAGTGTGAGCCGGGGAACCATGTGACCAGAGCCTATTGGCTGCAGGTAAGTGATAAAGTATTTTACAGCTACTCTGACATTACCCGGCGCCGGTTCCTAACCCGTTGCCGGGCCCAACCCCCTGCTGCCGGGACTGGGTAATGTCCTGGTAGCTGACAAAGCGCCGGGTAAGCCGGGTACCGGGTAAATGACTATTAAATACCAATGGGTTTCCATGACAACAAGCAATCTATATAGAAGACTCTCTGATGCTCTCCCTGTAGCCCCAGAAGCATGTTTGCAAAAGACGTGTTGGGTTTTAGTGATGTCAGTTAGTACGACATCACTATTATCCTTCAACAGTGGTGCTATCCAGCAGCTGGTTTAGCTCATTGTTAGAACTGCTGCCCTAAATAGAGGTGGTGGTGTGTTCTTTCTGACCCTGTTGGACCTGACAGTACACCACTCCTCACAAGATTCCTAAAAGATCTGGCGTGTCAGTACAGGTCTTGTGGAAATCTTTTATTAGGAGGTGTGGGGTATTAGAACCAGAACAAAGAAAAGGGGGATAACAAAAGCACCCCAAGGTCCCTAGTTACTGCACTCAGTATTATATCACAAAATAATGTGGCTAAATAGTCCACCAGACATAAATGTCAGACAGTTATTGGGTACAAACTTCACATAGTAACTGCTCCCATCGCTGTAGGAGGACAGGTACTAGTAAAAACCATATATTGTCCAGAAAAAAAAATGAAAATAATACATTTTTATTTATTCAAGTACAAATGCACCAGCCGTTATTCGAACACTTCACACGTTGTATACCTCGGAATACCCATATCATGGCGCAGGATTTCTTCCAACCGTACCGCCCCTTCCCGCCTTAAGACGCGAATGCAGAAAATGGCATTTTAGTGTTACACAGTGTTAAACACTGACATTGACACAATAGCACAGTACTGTACACATTACAATTCATTCATTTCATTGCACACAAAGAAACAGAATCCATGAACTTCAAACAAAGCAACCATGATAAACACGGGTGCCTGGAGCGATTGGCCACGTTAATGCCGCGTGGAGAACAGCAGCGCACACGGAAACGGCGTCCATGATTTGTTCGAATAACGGCCGCTGCATCTGTATAGGCTAAAGACACAATAAAGTGAATATATACACTGTGCAGGGTAAAAAAAATATCCCCGATAAAACGTGGTAATCAAATGCTAGTGAGATGAATTGGATATTGAACAAGGTACTAATATCTTAACTTAAATAGTTAATAGAATATAAACACTCATAGCAACCCATAATCGTACACTTATGTACAGAGTATATTACATAATAAGTATATTGTTTACAGTGGTTTGCTGCACTAGTATGATTACTCCCTAAATTAACTATGCATAGCACAATGAGTCAGAACAGAGAATCATATGGAGACATGTTCATATAGTTGATTATATCGTTTATATAGATTATATATAGTTGACGCCACGAGGTCATGTGACGTCACGTTGCTATGGCAACGTGACGTCATGACGCCGGAGCCGAGGTATGTGGGGGTGAGGAGGGCGCGGGGTGAGGTGACCGCCGGCAGGGTGACGCGGGGAAAAAAAGTTTGTGCCCCCCCTGGGATAGGGTACAGTGATAAATAATCCAGTGAATGTACTTAGTTGCTGAATAAACCTCAGTCATATCAACAACTGGTGTAGTCATTGAAGCATGACTAGTGAATAAAGAAGAAGTGTCCATTAGGTGCATCCTGCACTGTGACGATCCTCTTGGACTGGAGGCGCTGACCACCAAAAAAAAAATCACTGTGAGCCTGTCCTGATGTCCTCCCCACAACATCGCGGAGATCTCCTGCCTCATGTTTATCTCACAGGTATGAACAGCAGCCACAGAATACACTGGTAGCAGCACATTTCCCAGAGGGGTGAGGGGGGGAAAGAGGACTACACCTGAATAAATAAAAATGTATTATTTTCATTTTTTTCTGGCCAATATATGTCTTTTACGAGTACCTGTCCTCCTACAGCGATGGGAGCAGGTACTATATGGAGTTTGTACCCAATAACCGTCTGACATACATGTCTGGTGGACTATTTAGCCCCATTATTGTGATATAATACTGAGTGCAGTAACTAGGGACCTTAGGGTGCTTTTGATATCCCCCTTTTCTTTGTTCTGGTTCTGATTACTTGTTTCCCTATATGCACCAGTTTTGTTTTTGATAACAAGGTGAGCGCTTTACCCACTTGTTATGCAAGAGTGGGGTATTAGTAATTTAAATATACTTTGCATATGTCATTAGCATATCTCCCAGGTGTTATTTTTTTTAAATTTTAGCACAGGTGTCTCTCCACATGTTGTATGAAGTTAGGTATCAAGGTATAAATATATTTAATTAATTTATGTGTGCTTGGGACTAAACAAAATTGGTCTCTCTCATCCATACAGAATAAATCAGATGGTGGATTAGGATGTATTTGCCCCAATTCTTATTTTGAGCATAATTCGCATTCGGATCTCTGTGTGTAGATCGGATTTTGGTTAAAAAAAATCCACAGATCAAATTTTGAAAAGTTTACCCATCTCTAGACATAAGAAAAATGACTTGGAGGTTTACGTTCATCATAGCTTCATTTTATATAAAAATACATTCTGAAAGTACAAAGAGTGGGGAGTGATCACAGGACCATACTAATTGAATGAAGTGTTTATATTCATAAGTGAGGTAATCAAAAGGTGGGTGCAAACTGTGAACTGAAAGTGAATCAGAAAAGGGGAAGGGGAAACACAAAATGGATGTGCCCCCAAAAGAATTCACTTAAATGCACACCACCCAAGTGTAAAAATTAACTTTTAATAAATACTTAAAACATATATTACCAGAGTAACGTGTGATGTGAATTAAAAATGTATTAAATCATAGCTATCAAGCAACCGTGTCGTTAGTTATTCTTACTATCCCAGTACCAATTGATATGATGGGATGTTAAAGACAGGGACTGCTATGAGTAGGGTATTAACCCCTCTGGGGCAACGATGAGACCAAATGTAGAGTTGTATATAAATATATTCAGGTAGGTGGCCACAGGATTGAATATCCTATTACTGCTAAATATACTGCTAAATATACTGCTAAGTATACTTGTCCCTGAAGAAGCTCCTTTGCTGGAGGGAAACGCGCGTTGGACGCGCAATGTTGTCAGTCCCCTACTTGGAGCTGTTTTTAATGTAGTGTTTGCAGTATCCTGGGTGTAACTGTGAAGACCATATGAGTTAACTATTCATTAATCAATTCATGGTCAGTGTGCCTGCTATCCCTGCACCTTATGTGAGGCGTCTTCATATCACACTGCTGTGTATTCAAGCCAACACTGCTGTATTTGGAAGTTCTATAATACAGCTATTATACCATCACATACCAGCGTTATTATCTCTATGTAAATGTGCAGGGGAGTTATATTTAGCAGTAATAGGATATTCAATCCTGTGGCCACCTACCTGAATATATTTATATACAACTCTACATTTGGTCTCATCGTTGCCCCAGAGGGGTTAATACCCTACTCATAGCAGTCCCTGTCTTTAACATCCCATCATATCAATTGGTACTGGGATAGTAAGAATAACTAACGACACGGTTGCTTGATAGCTATGATTTAATACATTTGTAATCCACATCACACGTTACTTTGGTAATATATGTTTTAAGTATTTATTAAAAGTTAATTTTTACACTTGGGTGGTGTGCATTTAAGTGAATTCTTTTGGGGGCACATCCATTTTGTGTTTCCCCTTCCCCTTTTCTGATTCTGAAAGTACATTGAAAATTGTATGTTTGCATGCAAAATTATGTTTTGGTATATTTATTTTTAATTTGGGAATGCAGAAATGTCCCTGATATACTAATTACGTTTGTGAAGAGGTCACAGATGTTCTGGCAACCGGCCATGCCACTCCACTCCAGAGAGAGCAGTACATTACAGTAACATGCACCATGGCTAATACTTTTAACACCCCAAATTGGAAGATGTTCCTTTCATATGTAAGCCCACATATGCTCCATAGCTCCAATTGCTTATTCAGCTTGAATAACTTGATATTGCAAATTTATGATATGCTTATCGATGTGTTCTTATGCCTACTGTGTCTGTGGTCCAATATATATACACATACATACATACATACATACATACATATATACAGTGTTCGACAAATCACCCAAAAATCTACTCACCCAACCAAAAAATCTACTCGCCACCTAGTCCCGCCCCAACTCCGCCCCTAGACCCGCCCCCAACCCCGCTTTAAAATAAAATATATAAATAAAATACATTTAATAAATTCCTAGTCAGAACATTCGTTTTTGACAAATGTATTTATTGTATTACATTATACTACAATTAGTCCTTGTTACGTGTGTGTGTGTTTGTAAATGTTGGATCTAGAAATAAAAGCCAGGTGTGAATGACTCATTTCCTGAACCCCTTAACCAGTGTCTGGACATCCCTGCTTCACAATATCTAAAGCAGCAATCACACCTGGGATCTTACCTGATCCGCAGTCCCTCAATGTCCAGGTACCCTCATTCCTGCAATGTTATACATTGGAGGGGATGTGTTCCTTACCTGTCTTCTGGGTTAGGGGGGTTCCGATGTCTTCTGTGTGAAGCTTGAGTCAGATCTGGAAGAAAGCAGTATAGGTTATTTTGGTGTAGTATAGGGCAGTTAAGATATAGAGGGTAAATAAGAGATCCAGATCCAGAGTGTGAGAGAGTGTGGGGGAGAGAGAGAGAGAGAGTGTGGGGGAGAGAGAGAGAGTGTGGGGGAGAGAGAGAGAGAGAGAGAGAGAGTGTGGGGGGGGAGAGAGAGAGTGTGGGGGGGGAGAGAGAGCGTGGGGGGGGAGAGAGAGTGTGGGGTGGGGGAGAGAGAGTGTGTGGGGGGGGAGAGAGAGCGTGGGGGGGAGAGAGAGTGTGGGGGGGAGAGAGAGAGTGTGGGGGGAGAGAGAGTGTGGGGGGGAGAGAGAGAGTGTGGGGGGAGAGAGAGAGAGTGGGGGGAGAGAGAAAGTGTGGGGGGAGAGAGAGAGTGTGGGGAGAGAGAGAGTGTGGGGGAGAGAGAGAGAGTGGGGGAGAGGGGGAGAGGGAGAGAGTGGGGGAGAGGGAGAGAGTGGGGGAGAGGGAGAGAGTGGGGGAGAGAGAGAGAGAGTGGGGGAGAGAGAGAGAGAGTGGGGGGGAGAGGGAGACTGACTGACTGGGTAGGTGACTGACTGGGTAGGTGACTGACTGACTGACTGGGTAGGTGACTGACTGGGTAGGTGACTGACTGACTGACTGACTGGGTGGGTGACTGACTGACTGGGTGGGTAGGTGACTGACTGGGTGGGTGGGAAGGTGACTGACTGACTGGGTGGGTAGGTGACTGACTGACTGGGTAGGTGACTGACTGACTGACTGACTGGGTAGGTGACTGACTGACTGACTAACTGGTTGGGTGACTGACTTGGGTGGGTGACTGACTGACTGGGTGGGTGACTGACTGACTGGGTGGGTGACTGACTGACTGGGTGGGTGGGTAGGTGACTGACTGGGTGGGTGGGTAGGTGACTGACTGGGTGGGTGAGTAGGTGACTGACTGACTGGGTGGGTAGGTGACTGACTGACTGGGTGGGTAGGTGACTGACTGGGTGGGTAGGTGACTGACTGGGTGGGTGGGAAGCTGACTGACTGACTGGGTGGGTAGGTGACTGACTGGGTGGGTGGGAAGGTGACTGACTGACTGGGTGGGAAGGTGACTGACTGACTGGGTGGGTAGGTGACTGACTGACTGACTGGGTGGGTAGGTGACTGACTGACTAGGTGGGTAGGTGACTGACTGGGTGGGTGACTGACTGACTGGGTAGCCACACACACACACACACATACACACCCCGTGCAACCACTGGAGCGGGCCAAATGGGAGGGGGGCAGCACATGGGAGGAAGCAGCACATGGGAGGAAGCAGCACACGGGAGGGGGCAGCACACGGGAAGAGGCAGCACATGGGAGGAAGCAGCACACGGGAGGAAGCAGCACACGGGAGGAAGCAGCACACGGGAGGAAGCAGCACACGGGAAAGGGCAGCACACGGGAGGGGGCAGCACACGGGAGGAGGCAGCACATGGGAAGAGGCAGCACACGGGAGCGGGCAGCACACGGGAGCGGGCAGCACACGGGAGGAAGCAGCACACGGGAGCAAGCAGCACACGGGAGGAAGCAGCACACGGGAAAAGGCAGCACACGGGAGGGGGCAGCACACGGGAGGGGGCAGCACACGGGAGGCGGCAGCACACGGGAGGGGGCAGCACACGGGAGCGGGCAGCACACGGGAGGGGGCCGCACACGGGAGGGGGCCGCACGGGAGGGGAGCGCATGGGAGCGGGCAGCACATGGGAAAGGGCCGCATGGGAGCGGGAATCACAACCACCCCACCCACGTGCACAGCCGCGCAACACAACCCTCCCCCCATCTCCCGCATCCCAGGTGGCGGACACCCCAGGGCAGGGAGGGGAGGAGATCAGGAGGGAGAGGAGATCGGGGAAAGGGGGCTAACCCAGCACTGCCTGCCGGCCCTCTTCCCCGCGTTAACCCAATCAGGGAGGGGGATTATTTATTTATTTATTTTAAAAAAAATTGGCGCGAGCAGGGGAATTCATAGGGCCGCAGCAACTACTCGCCAGCGGCCAAAATCCACCCGCCACGGGCGTGTAGTTATAATGAATTGTCGAACACTGCATATATACACACATATATACACATATACACACACACACACACATACGGTGGCACCTACCTATATCTAACTTGCATGAGTAGTTCAAAGGATAAGTGATGATAAAGATGACTATGCTGCTCAGGACTAAAGAATGTAATAAAAGAAATAAAAAAATGAATTAACACATGAAAAATATCCAGATATAAAAAGAAATACAGTACAAATCAAGGTCCAGTTCCACAACACTGTCCAACTGAGTCTTTGCAGCCTGACAAAAGGGGAACACCACTCCCTCCAAGATATCTACAAGAAAAACAAACAAAAAACAGGCACACTAATAGCGTAGTATGATTACAAAATGTATGTGGAACTGAATGAGTAAAAATGCACACTCACAAACATAACAGGAAATAAAGCATGTATGAGTAATACTCAATCGCCAGCCGGTGCACAGGATACCAACAGCTCCTTATGATAACCGTCTGATGTAGACTGGAAGCGGCAGCTCCTGTAGTGCACTCAGTGTACCGGATATGGTGGTATGTGAAGAGCGTCTCTCCACTCCCAACCCTCCGTCGCTGTAATGAGTCTCTAGTGGTGGTATCGCGAGACACTGGTGACGTCACTGGTCACTGGGTTCTCCGGAAAAGCTACAGGCAGTCCCTACAGGGACTTGCTGCTTACGGCTGCACTCAATGAATATTAAATGGATGGCTATCGTTCCCGTAAGTGAGATAGCATGCATGAATATTAAAACTGTACAAGTGTAAGTCCACAAAACACACCCTACGCGTTTCGTCTTCAAAAGACTTTGTATATACACACACTTTTTTTCTCAAAATAGGTCTGCTAATTTTCTCAATGCAAAATGGGTTGGGTTAGAAATGAAGGGTAGTACTTTCAGAATCAATCTGAGCAGAACACAGAATAAGTGGTAGATGGTTACCACCTATGAATAGGGGTAGAAATATAGGGCCCCTATTCGATATGCTAGGAAATTGCATCCCAGTGCTGAAAAGAGTTAAGCACTATTCAAAAGAATAGGTCTGGAAAGATAGTCTCAAAATTATAGGATAGAGAAGTCATCATAAACTGTAAGAGATATCTCTTTAATTTATTCCATTTACTGTCTACAACCAAGTCTGGACTTTTTATTCCATGTTTGCTTGCAGGTACTCTTCAAAGAAGGGACACGCTTTGTATACAACTGAATTACAGAAAGAGAATTGTGGCAGGAACATCTCACTCATCTCTAGATATAAGTGTACCCTAAATAACTTGAACAGAAGATCCATTGCTCTGCAAATGTTAATATCAAACCTCAACTAATATTGTTTATGGGACAGACCCTCAGTCTCATCTCAGTAAACTGGACACCGAGTACAAATCTACGTGCCATTTTGGTCTGTTATATAACGATGACACCCGTCATAGCAGTAAGCCCCTGCTTAATCTGGGCGATTACCGTTGAAATCCAGACATAATGTTCATGGTTTTCTCTTTCATCTTCAAGAATTACCTATGTAAGTTACCCAGTTGCCTACGTTATCTTACTTATTCCCACATAACCAAGTTAATAACACTTAGCTCATCCTCACAATCTCTGCTTACTGACTCTTGGTTTTAAAAAGAAGCTGTTTATTCTTCATTCTTCCACATCTGCAATGAACTACTTGATTCCATGCAACTTCATGACATTGTCAGAGGATTCAAAACCTCTGCTCTTCAAACATACTGATAGTTGTTGATTTTGACCTTTTATTCTTCCTCTGCATTCAAGACATATTTGAAAACAAGATTTTTTTTTTTATCTCAAATGTATCCATCTTGGTAAAATATTGTACGATTAAAAAAAATCAGAAAAAACAAGTTTCTTATTAATAGTGAAAACAAATAAGGTTCTTTTTACTAATCGATTTATATTGTGGCGAATGTAAGTAGAGTTTTCACCCATCATTAATTTGAGATGTTCCTTCTTATCTTTGTAAATCATGGTGAAGATTGTACTATAGGAGCTATTATCCCAGAGGCCCCTCAGTGCATACAGGTTGAGGAGAAATAAAGGAGAAAAAATGTAAATTCCTCCTCCTCGCAGAGCCAGAGCACAGGGAAAGAGGGCAATTACAAGCTATTCCCACGTACAAACCATAGTGGTAGGATCAGGTCACATCATATTATGCTATTTGTGGAAGAATAGCACAATGGATCCGTGACACTGCTCTGGAAAGATAAAATAGTCTATGGTTGAAAAAATGTGAAGCTACCAAGTCCTTTTTATTTTGTTTGCCTTACTCCGGATAAATAGAAATATGGGGTGAGTATCTGAGTCGACTGCATTTAATGTAGGTTGAATATAGTGTATGCCTTTTTTCCACCTCATCTACTATATAACTATGCAAGTCCTTGGCACTGCGAACGATACTGCTAGGACCCTGGCACTGACAAAGGCGATGTTTGACAAAGGTCATTTTTTGTCCTTTTATTTACTTTTTACTTTATTTTTATGATGACATTCTTCATAAAGGAGTTATAGCATTGACATTTCACTGTAAAAGATGTGAGTGTCTCCAAGAATGTTTCAAATGTTTTGTAAAGGTTTCTACCCACATATTTTTCGCCAGAGCCAGGTCAGCATCGAAGTGCTTTTTGCAGTCCTCAGGAATCTGATGGTTCCCTTACAAATACTGTAACAGGTGATTCTGGACATACACTGCCCTAGTGCACTGTCACACCTTGAGGGGCTGTTGTATTCAGCCTTGTCCACACTGTATTGCACTAAATGCAGTGGTTATGCTCAGGCATAGAGCACTCCTGTGTTGACTTTCTAGAGTAGGAAAACATGATTTGGCGGCCCAGCACACCCCCTGCAACTGCCCCAAATAAGTTGAGGATTATCATGAGGGCTCAAGGAGTGACTCAATGAGTAGACACCAGGGCCGCCAACAGAAATCTTGGGGCCCAGGACAAATGCAAGGAGTAGCCCCCCCCCTCACAGCACACCTACCATGAATTATTTTTTTAGGGTGCAACTTTTACTTAAATGGCAGTGTTGCGAGCCCTATTTCGCACCTCGCGAGCCTCCCCATTTTATACCTCACAAGCCCCCTCTATTTCCCATGTATTTCTCTCCATCTGACTTCTCACTCTCCCCCCCTCCATCAATTACCCCACTCTCTCTCAATCCCCCCCCTGCCTCACATGTATTCCTCTCCCCTACTCCCTCTTTTACACACTCCCTCTGCTCTCCCCTTCCGTCAATAACACCACTCTCACTCAATTCCCTCCCCCCTCACATAATTCGCCCCCACAAAATATATACCAAAAAAACCCACCCCAATGCAAAAAACATCCCACCCCAATACATTAAAAAAAAAACGCAATCCCCAAATATATACAACCCCACCACCTCCCCAAATATATGTGTAACGGATTTTCTGGCCTGGCCTGACCCACCCAATCCCACATTGGCCCCTGTGGTCTAACCAGTCCCCATTACAGTGTAGTGTCTGGTGGTGCACCTGTTGGCAACAGGACTCCTGAGTTTCCCGCATGATGTTGTGTGGGGATTGCCAACCAGACAGGCAGCTGAGGTAGTGTGCTTGAATCCTACCTATATCCAGTGCAGCGCCTCCACCTCATCAGGATCCCAGCGTCCGCTTGTGGATGGTCCTGGTGAGGAACTCCTCCGTGGTGCACTCCTCTGTGTAATCACTCCACACTTACACACGAAGGTATAGTTTAACAGGATCATCTTTATTGCTTGCGGCGGGCCAGCTGCCCTTCACAGTAGTTGTACTCAGCCGCTCATGTTCACCGCACTTCCCTTTGAAAGGTAGCCTCTCCTTAATTGGGGATCACCTATCTCCTCGTAGGGAGACAGTCCCTGTGCCAGGTCCCTGGTCACAGTATCATAAGCGGTATCCTTCCAAGTCTGCACTCAGACTTGTTCCTTCTACCACCAACCTACTAAACTCTACTCCTCCAACAACTCAGCAACAACTAACTTTTGAACAGTGCCGTGCCTTATGTATCCTCTGGGGGCTGGCACAACTCTGACATCACTAATCATGGATGCAGAGCACATGACCACTCCCATCCATACATAGGGCACCTCACCAGGGTGTGAGGGCAAACCTCCATAATTACTGCTGGCATGCCCATAACTTACCAGCCCTTACTGTCAGCAGGAGAGATGACTGCAGCCATTTTACAGCATGGTTACATATGCAACTCCCCCAAATACATACAAAACCCCCCACCTCCCCAATACATATAAAAATAAAAACAATGCATATATAAAAAAACCGAATGCATATAAACCCATCCAACGCATATAAAAAAGCCCCAAGACATATAAAAAGACCCAACTCCCCCAATACATATAACAAGACCCCCAATACATATAAAAAGACCCCACTCCCCCCACAATACAGTACATATAAAAAATGTAGACATACCTTGGAGATGGTCGGGACCGGTGGCTGCGGGGTCCAGTGGCTGCGGAGTCCGGCGGAGATTTGGGGCTCGCCCACGACTGGCCATCAGAAGCAGGCCTCCTCACTCTGTGTCCCTCGCCGAGCTTCCATTCAGCGCGCATCGAAAGCCGATGCTCGCTGACGTCAGAGGCTGGGACATGAAGACCTTCATCTGATGCAGAGCCGGGGCCTGGCCGTGACCGGCAGCCATTATCTTTTGTCCCCCCCTCTTGGCAACCGTGACGGCCGGGCAGGGGGCACAGGCGGTCGGACCCCCTGACCCACCGGGCCCGGGACACCAACCCCGGCAGACCCCCCCTGTTGGCGGCCCTGAAAGACACTGACTGAAAAACAACAACAAGGGAGCCTGGTTCAATTCTCAGCTCCTAGTGACCTTGGTCAAGTGACTTTATCTCCCTGTGCCTCAGGCACCAAAAACATAGATTTTAAGGTCATCTGGGCAGAGACTGTGTGTACAAATCCTATGTGCTGTGTACCGCGCATTATACTGTAATTGTGAAGCACCCATTGGGAGAAAAGTGCTTTATGAAATAAAGTTATTATTACTATTATCAGCCAGCATGGTCCTCATCTTCACACTGTTCCTGCCAGTGAGTATTATCATCACTTGATTCAATCAGTCAGACTAATCATCACTTGTGCGCTGTCAGAATCATTCATATCACGTCACACTATGCTAATGGTGTATTTCTGCGTGTCTGTGCCCTATTTATAGCACTTACAGGAAAACATTTCAAGCACATTTTCTGATGATGGCACTTTTCTCACCAGACAACTTTCCGTCATTTTTGATAAATCCTATACTGATCTTAACAAGAAGTGTATGTATTTCAAAACGTTCAGAGGGTATAAAAAAAATGTCTCAATATGGGTTGACAAGGATCATGTGTGCTTTGGTATCTCTGACTGGGGTACTACCAATATGCTTTATTCCTGTCTATGTGCTGCGCAGGTTAAAGAATATAAAGGATCATGTGTGCTTTGGTATCTCTGACTGGGGTACTATCAATATGCTTTATTCCTGTCTATGTGCTGCGCAGGTTAAAGAATATAAATAGGTTATAATTTAAAAACAATTCAGGTTTACATTTCCTCCATTTTTAAACAATGAACCACTTGCAGATAAATGTTAATGATGTTTCTACATTAATGCATTCCCCCTCCAGCTTTTTATGTCTTCAAACTATAAAATAATCACCACTAGGTGGCAGTGTACTCTAAAAAAAAAAAAAAAAAACCTAATTCTTGACCTTTTGGGGGGAAACATGAAATGTGAATAAACATCTGGAATTTTTTGCTACAGTCTTGTTAATACTCATTGCCATAAAACTGTGGGTACAAAAAAACCTGATCACACCAATTTCTCTAACGTATGAAACGCATGATTTACGTATTATACAAATAATATAAATCAATTATTTTCCATCTGAACCAACATTATACTACCACTGGTAGACACGTGTACAGATGTGTTCAATCTCTGCCTTGTGTCTCCTTTATTTACAGGCACGTCTGCTTTACCTGACCTACAGTAAGTGCTAAGCTGTAAAATCCTCCGGTTATCGTGTACTAAACGGCTGTATATATAATACATGGTGATAGTGCTAACATTACAACCTGCACTTGTTTATTTTTTACAGAAATAACATATTGCGGTTTCCTCATTGCAGCAACAGTACAAAAGTATGGGTAATTGAGGAGCATTTTTATAAATTGGGTAATATTTTTTAAAATACGTTTTTATGCAATGTAATTGTACCCAAAATCTGTCAAGTGCAAGTCCTCCATCTCCAAAATGTAAAAAAAAAATATTTAAAAAAAGTTTGAGCTGGGAGACACTAGACAATGTTTTATATCATATTTTATATTTAGTATTTTTTTTTTACAATACCACTGAGCAATAACAGCTACACCCACTATATTTGATACATAGCACCATCTGTGTTGTTTTAAGCTGATCTTATTAGAGTCATACACAGTCAGACATCACAGTTTGCATTAAATGTAGTCTACCTGAGACATCTGGCATGGCACCAAGGGGTGATCATGTGAAAGTGAGCTCTGCTGTAACCCTGGCATATTATATACAGCTACAGCAAATACAGATATCAACTGTGAGCACATTCACATGTCTCAGACAGGTCTGCTACCCTGCTGTTCATCATTATCTCTTAGCATAAAATGCTTTCACTGCAACCAGGGATTCTGGGAAATTACATGCAAATGATGCTGGCTTACCTCAACATTTCTGTGGTCCTGCAGTGATGGACTCCGAAGTCAGGATGGTCTGACTTATTGTTTATGGAGAATTTGTTGCTAAGAATTCACTTATGGCCAAACACTAAAATCCTGAGAGAACAGAGAAGGGAACCCCCAAAGATAATGGAGCCGCCAAAGACGATAGATGCATGCAGAACGAGAGTCTGAGACAAGTTCAAGCACATCTTACATGGATCAGAATTCTAAAGAAAATACCTTGATCACAAGGGGTTAGATGAAACGGGGGTAAAAATGATTCTAGCTTTAAATAAAAGCCTCGAGAAAATGAAAGAAAGTCAATTGAGGACTTGAAAAGAGAACTCACTTGCAAGATCAGAGAATCAGACATCTTGAAGATAATGCTGTTGATATACATGTAACACCATAGCTCTTCGGCTTCAGGAAGGTAGCTAACCCTGAGTTCTTATGCCTGATGCTGATGTTTTACCAATCCTTCTTACCAGATGGCTCTAATAGTGCCTCCATTCCACCTACTCCTATGGCAAGGGTACCAAGGGTGCTGTAGAGGGGAAACTACTTAACAATAATAGCAGCAAGTTGTATTTCTGGAGACCCTAATAAACCACACCATTATAAATCAAAGATCCATAGTTATTAAACAAGATAATCTTCTGGATGCTGGAATAATAAGGGGTTATTCAACATAATTTAGATATTAATCAACAGTGGTGTACTCAGAATTGTGAATACCACAATGTCGATCAAACTTTAAACAAAATAGCAGACCTTTACGGGATGTTACCCAGGGCAGTATAAAGAATTTACCAATGACTACTGTATAATGACAGATAAACCATTAACAAAATAGCAGTAACCAATACCGTATCTTACATACATAAACTTATGCTTTTATCCAATGGAAATATTTAGCATCTCCTTATTTACGGTAACTATTATTGAAAGTGTACTTTAACAATAGGACACCGGTGTCTGAAATTTAGATGAGTACATGTGTCAGAGCTCTCGGGAATAGTCCTTAACTTTGAAAAAGAAACAAGGTTACAGTGCAACAGTAAACCTGTAAAAAATACATTGTCCTCCCCCTAAGGGTTCCACACGCAACTCGGCACAATCCTCTTTTTTCAGAACAGTCCAAAGGATGTAGAAGTGTAGTAATCCAGAGTAGTGACAAGCAAATCCGCCCAAATCCGTTTCCCGAATTTTCTCGCATTTTCCCCCCGAAATCCGTTTTGCGGTGTAAAATCCACAAATGGATTTGGTCGGTTTTAAACCACGCGGATTCATAAAAAAATGCCATTGGATACAACCCGTGGCTGGATTTGTAGAATCCAATTCACGGATTCAACAATCCGTTGGCGGATTCTTAAGAATCCGCCAATGGATTTCTAAATCCACGGATTGGATTCCACCAATCCATCCACGGGTTGCGGAATCCGTGGAGTGTATTAGTAATAATAAAAAATCCGCAAAACGCGATTCGCCCTTTTTGAGATGGATCCGCTGAAATCTGTGGACCAAAGGAACTGGCCGATCCGCTGCGGATTCAAATTCGCCAATTTTTTTTACCCATCTCTAATCCAGAGTGGGGTCCCAGCCTTTTAATTCACAATCTTCACTGGGTTGCCCTTTTAAAACCATAACTAACTAAAGTGAAGGTGCAGTGATGAATCCAGGTAATCACACCTCCACACAGGACCTCCTGGAGGCAGTCCTTGCTGGTCCTGAGGCTGCAGTCTATGTAATCCCTGAAACATGCAGGTTTCCTTCTTTGGATTTTGATTTTCCCAGTGGACAGCAGATCATGTTCTATGCTATCCTTTTCTAATGGGAATTAGGGGGGGGGATCCCTAAAACTGATAACGGAGCTTAATTTAGATGACAGCCCTGTTTGGGATTTATTCCAAGCCTAAATAAATGTTCTCTGTGCTGCAGCTGGGGACTGTGGGTGCTGTTCTGTCAGTACCTTCCACTGGCCAGGGCCTGACTTGGGTATACTGACAATCACACAGATCTCCTCACTCCACAATGCCTTCGTGCAAACTCCTCTCTTCTGCACACTACCCAATCATGCTCTAGGGAGAGCTTTACTGAGCAGACTGTCCAGGAGGGACTTCTACATAATGGGCAGATTTGATTGTGTGTAAGGTCACCTGTCCTTACGGAGGCAATTCAAGCAGTATTTTATTTTTTTTACATTTAAAAAAAAATAAAAATGATTATATATATATATATATATATATATATATATATATATATATATATATATATATATATATATATTCGAAGCAATGGATCTCCGGCACTGAACCCCATTCATTTCAGCTGCAGTGACCACCTACTTCCCAAGATACTTACCTCCATAGGGGGTGCCGGTATCAGCTCTGGCTGGGCTTGCTGGGGTTCTCGTATTGGCGGCCTTCAAAGCCAATTACTTTAAACAGCACCGAAATACCAGCAGCCACTAAGGAGGTAAGTATTTTGGGAAGCAATGGGTCCCCAGATCTGAAATGAATGGGGTTTAGCACCAAAGACCTCCTGCTTCAATCAAAAAAAAAGGCCTTGCTTGGATTGCCCCTTTAATGGCAGCCACCTACTGTATTCCATAAATGTTGGTTAAAACGTTGCTATGCCTTTGCCACTTATGCTCAAACAACGCATCATGGGATTTGTTATTTCCATTAAAGTAGTTCAATTCTAGGAGCAATGTGCAACAATGTTAGATTACATTGCAACTCTGCTGAGAGTAAAAAATGAGCTATGAATACCCCCTTTTCCTCCCCCGTCCTCCCTAATAACAGACACTGACACCTAAAATGCCATACAGTATGTGTCATAAAGGCCACAGCTTTTATGAAACTCCAAACCATATAATCATCATCTTATAACCAATGAATCGAGCTGTCCTAGACTGCCTGTGGCTATGTCTTGAGCCCACGCATACATGTGACTCAACCCCCCCTACGTGCCAGATAACTGGTTCAGTCACCATAGTATAGTTCACCTTATAATGCCCCCTTCTTGAAATCCAAGCCGAAACTCACAAAGGCATTAAACCACCATCTGCCCCAGGCCCCAGTCTGGCACCCTCCAAACCCCTCGCAAGCGGGGACAATTAAACAAGCAAGAACGAAACCCTGAAGTACATTTAAAACCATGAACCAACCATACCGCAAGACCCATAAACCTGTGAGCTACCATATCACTAACAAAATAATATTGCTGCTAACCCAAAACAGACCGGATGGGTAGGAAAATTCTCTGTTGCTTAGCAAGCTAAGAGGAAGTACAACCCTCAAGACACCCTACTACATAGCCCAGTGCTTATAACACTTGCCCAAGCCTAACATCCCACAGCCAATAGCAAACCAGAAAGAGGGGAGGGGAAGCACCATCAATCATTGCCATCCATCACCTATGACTCATAGGTAACTTTTCTGCCTTAGTTTGGTTCCGAAGATGCTGCTATATCACACTCAGATCATCTGTCTGAGCAGTTAAGATACAGTATTAGAGAGGAAAACCTGGGCATTACATAACCCCTGATGCTCTCCATAATACTTAAGGGGTTACATACATAAAAAAGAAGATCTACAAAAAAGAGACATCAGTGACAGAAAAAATAAAAGACTATTTTGAAAATTATTCTCAAAGAACATTAGATTTGTTGATATTGTGGAAACTGTTAAACCAAACTAGATGGTGAACATCAGAACTAAATGAATTCCTGTGCACCTCGGCTGTCCCTCCCTTGTTGATGCACCAATTAAAGTTAAAAGCAGCCACAACTTGGGAATTAGTAGACAGAACAAAGAAGACAGACCTAGAGTAGACACTGCTCGAATACTGGGATTTGTAGATAAAATGAAATTGCTCAGCATTTAACGGTTCAAGAGACCTTCAGTATGTAAGAAAAAAAGATTGTGAGGTTTCATAATTATTCTGTTTGTCATTACAAACGAGACAGAATTTAGCCAAGTCTGTTCTTCCTTATTAAAGCAAAATAAAATGTTTAGCCTAAGCTAACCTGTAACCCTGTAAAGCTATACAGACAAAGGGACCAACATTTACCCTTCACATCAGAAGCACCTAAAAATACCTTCAGGAAGAAAATACTCAACATAGAATAAACTCAAAGAGGACTTTGCAAGCAATGAAAAAAAACAACATATATTAACATACTATTTACTTGACAGAAACTCGTGGTAAACAATATCACTCAGGACTTCATCCCCTGGTAGCTCTCACTCCTATACTGGGGAGGTACTTAAATTTGTTACCCATGGTAAAGGATACAGGGTCAGTATCTTACATGGGATTAGTAATGAGCCACCATTTGTCGAGTGGACCCTTCTGGCATACACTTTAGGCTCCTGGTTTATCAACCCGCTGCTAGATACAGCATACTTTCTCCATACTTATTTGATAAGGAATGCCAAGGAACCTTCCGGATGGGCCGGTCAAAAAACAATTGAGGGCTTTTACTACTGGCGCTTACTTAATGCGGCAATCCAAGCAGGCACTTTGTTGTGTGCTAATTTTAAATTTTTTAACAGGATTGAAGTAGGGGGTCTCTGGTACTAAACCCCGTTAATTTCAGCTCCAGGGACCCGCTGCTTCCGGAGATACTTTCCTCCATAGGGGGTGCCGGTAGCCACTCGGCTAGCCGAGATCATGTTATGGCCGCTTTTCAAAGTCCTGAGCCCTGTGGGCCAATAGGAAGCTGTGACGTCATCCAGTGCAGCTTCCTATAGACTCGTGACACTGGAACTCTAAACATGCCGGAGATACTAGCACCCTTCTGAGTGAAGTATTTCTGTAAACAAAGAGACCCCATGCTTCAATTCTATGTTAAAAAATGAAAAAAATGCGCAGAAAAAAAATGGCCCGCTTTGATTGCTCCTTTAACGGGCACGTTCCTAACTGGAAACAAACATACATCTTAATACACTTAGCTATCCACAAACCCATTTCAGAACTCACAGTGAGGACCAAAGTCAAAACTCTGAAATACCGGCTTCTAGAACACAGAGTGGAGCTGTATAAACCATCTATACTCCCCATCGTGACATCACGGGTCACAAGACATACAAGGGAGTGGAAATCCCTTCAAGTAACTTTACAGATAGTGTTTTATTTAAATGTATTGTTCTTTTATGTGGCTTTAGTTTATATTTGGGTAGCCACAGATGTAGAGGTGCAGCGCACAGCGATAAACTGGATCCACGGGATCTCTCCGACGCGCCAGCAAGGCGTGAAACGCGTTAGAGACAGAGGTTTTTTCCTGCACCCATACCTGTCTGCACCATGACTTCTCAATAAAGAACTTTTATTTTCATTATACTGCTGCTGTCCCGTGGATCCAGTTTATCGCTGTGCGCTGCACCTCTACATCTGTGGCTACCCGAATAATTTCTACAAGCAGGAGCACGCTTTCCAGAAGGCACAATGGGCAAGGTCACGTGAGTTGTACCTTCAAACAGTACATAGAGGTATTTTATTGGTGTGTTTATATAAGTGTCAGTACCAGTCCACATTGGCAGTGAGGGGGTGGGGCTCATATATCTCCATCACCCACACTCACCAGGACATTCATTCAGGTCACAGACTACACACGCACCCATATATACCTCACTCAATCATATACCTTATACCCAGCCTATTTCCTTCAATCAAGAAATCATTGTTAATTACAGAGCATGTCACTTGAGCACTATATTTGAACATTGTTCTTCTACTTAGTTTATATTTGGAGGATAAACTGCTTTAGAACTACAAGATGACCAGTGTAATTTAATGTGCTGGGTTTTCCACTCTGGAAAAAAAAAAAGTTGTGCACACTTGATTGTCCCGGCTGGTGTAAAAGTCAATCCAAGCTTATTTTTTAAATATTTTATTTCAATATTGTTTGAATTTTTTTTTATGGTGCAACACTTGTAACCTTAGATCACAGGTTTCCGAGTCCTATCCTCAAGGACCACCAGTGCAGATGTTATTTATTCACCTGCATGAGCACAGGTGGTCCAGTCAAAATGGTTGGGCCATCTGTGCTAATGAGGCTTGCCCTAAAACCTGAATGGTTAGTGGTCCTTGAGGACTGGAGTTGGGAAGTACAAGAGCTGGCTAATGAATTTTGGCAATCAGGATTCATATCAGATCCTTACTAATAGCGAGCAATCACATATTGTAATACAATTTAAATAATCACCTGGAATGTAAAATAGATGAACTCTCCAATGCAAAGAAACACATTGAGTGTGAAGAGACTGAAAGGAGATATTACATGTACTGTATACAGTACAGAAAAAACATTTGGATCATACAGTATATGCTAAACTTCATAAGGGATTAGGTCACATATTGCTTCTTTTCACTGGCAGTAGGGAAAATTGGTGGGGTAGCAATTTTGGTTAATAAAAATGTAGCTGCAGAAATTAGCTGCGGTGAGAAACAGACACAGTTCAGCAGGAGTATAATTTACTGTAGTTTATTTTGTCTACAGACTTAAAACAAACACCACTTGTGGGTACACAAGCCCTTTAAAGCAAAGTAACAAAATAAAAACCTACACCACTCAGGAGGCCAACAACAAAATAACTGCTCTAACTACCAACCTTGGACAGCTAAACTGGTTCCCAGTCAAACAGAAAAAGTATAGCAGAAATTCACTGTGTAGTCCTTGCATACCCTTCACAGGTATAGTCACCTTTTCAAAGGTACACTTTCAGTGTCTCAGGCTAATAGCCTTCTCTCAGCTCTCTGTGTGATACTGGCTGTATTCTCAGACTAACTTTTAAACCCTGCAGGTCAGGTTAATTGATTACAACTGGAAGCTGCTGTCAGCAGAAATTAACTCCATCATGCACACGCTCTAACCTTCTACTGACATAAAAAGAGTCTCTGGCTGTCACAGAAGGCATGATAGTAAAGGGTTTTATTAAGTGATACAGTATTTGACATTAAACTCAATCTTTACAGTATATTTTTCTCCTATTGTACTGTACATGGAGTACAAATTTTAAATACATTAAAAAAATAAACGTTACATGTAAGGCTGTTGGTGGAGGCTATATTCAACAGTAAAAGTATATACCTTTTTATAATGTCCAGAACTCTTTTTAAAGAGATGATTATGTATTAACTGACTAATACTAGCTTCCTTAATAAGATATCACCAGCCAAAATTGAGAATATATTACTAATAATTATTGTGGGGGCATAGTGTGTGTGTGTGTGTGTGTGTGTGTGTGTGTGTGTGTGTGTGTGTGTGTGTGTGTGTGTGTGTGTGTGTGTGTGTGTGTGTGTGTGTGTGTCAGGGGGAGGGGAGGGAATGAGTGTGAGGAGGGGGGATTGAGGAATTGGGCTTGTGTGAGAGGGGGCAATTGATGGAGGGGGGAAAGTGAGGAGAGAAGGGGTGTAAGAAAGGGAGTGAGGAAAAGAGAGGGGTGAGGGGGGGGGAGAGAGGGAGGAAGAGAGGGGGTATGAGTGAAACGGGGGAGAGAAATACACGGGAAAAGTGGGGGCTATAGAGGAAGGGGCTTGCGAGGTGTGAAATTGGGGGTGGGGGGTGCCGACAGAATGCTAGTCCTGGCCCCAGAGAAATCTGTCGACGGCCCTACTCATATCTGTAGAATAATGAAAAATCTTCTTTATTGCTAAATAGCCATAACAGATGAATCAGACCGGTCTCCTATAAAAATATAGTCCTAAAGAATGTAAGGCAGGTGCATAAGGGTATAAAGCAATAATATATGATACAGATATGACCCCAAAAGAGTCAAAAAAGAAACCCCTATTAGTTGCACTTCAATGCTAAAGTTGGTTTGGGTATAATCAAGAGGGTGACCCATCAAATAGTGCCTCCTTCTGGTCAATCTCAACCACTAGAAATCAGCAATAAAAAAAAATAATAACATTTTATTTCACCAATATTTATTTACACACTAAAGGATAAACTATTAAATGAATGAATAAAATGAATACAGGGATACTCCTTGAGGAAGTAGCGCTTTGGCTACAAAATGCGTAGGATTTGCATATGTGTTTGTGTTTGACACTGGCAAAGAGAGACAGCACACCAAGTTACTCCAAAAACATATGTATTAAAACATACCGGCACCTGGAAGAAGATCCTGTTCAGAGGACCGTAACGTCCGTTGGTTGCGGTGCCGGTATGTTTTAATACATATGTTTTTGGAGTAACTTGGTGTGCTGTCTCTCTTTGCCAGTGTCAAACCTGGCGATTTTGGACTATTGGACAAGCATCTGTCTTTATGACATGGAAGCTGTAGTGCGTTTCTGGATTTGCGTGTGATATATATATATATATAACTAAGAAAAAGAAAAAGTAGGGTCAAAGAGGTGCACTCAAACACTGAATAATGAAAAATAGAAAAAAATGGACTTTATTAGCAAAAAGTATAAAAAACACATAAAACAGACCCACACAGATTGTATGACAAATCACTATGTGACACAGCGTAGAAACACCAAAGAGGTACAATAGGTCCGGTAAGAACCAAAACAAGATAACAATATATTATTGCAAATATAGCATAACATGTGTTATGTGTTTTTTTATACTTTTTGCTAATAAAGTCCATTTTTTTCTATTTTTCATTATTCAGTGTTTGAGTGCACCTCTTTGACCCTACTTTTTCTTTTTCTTAGTTATATAATTCCCTTGGGTCGGTAGCACCACCAGGGGGTCACTTTTTACCCTGACCTTTGGTTATCTGATTACTTAGTCAAATAGGGGTGATTTGACGGCGGCATCTTTTGTGTGTCATATATATATATATATATATATATATATATATATATATATATATATATATATATATATATATATATAATGACTTGTCACACTAGAACATAGCTTTAATTTTCTTTGATTCATTCACTTATTTGTGTACTGTATTTGAACCTCTTTTTTCTGTGTCGTCATGAGTCCTGGTGACATTTCCATCTCATCACTCAGCTTGTTGAAATCAGATACTTCTAACTGCATAATTAAGTTGGCCCATGAGGATTACTAAATTATAAAGGTAAAGAACAACACAAAAATGCTGGCAACAATCAATAAATTTAATAATAATTTGCATAAAAGCAATTTACACTAGATATTCTTAAAAATATTAATTTAAAAAACTCTATAGCTAAAATATATGTTCAAATATCTCATGCATGGATCTTCAAGAACAGGATATAATTTACTCACCAACATCAATTACATGAAAACAAGCAGGCAATAAATGACTAATATAAAGTAGTATCTACCCTTACGAAATACTACAAAATAGTCTACATTGGCTATCAGGTATCAATGTATGGCACCTTTTGATTGAAATCAATAGAAGATTACAGATGGGATGGATCACATTTGGAAAAAACATGATAATCTTTTAAAGGATCCTTACTTTATACCTCAAAAGCAAAGTGTTTGTCTAGTAAATTCTGTGTGTGAAAATAATTCAGAAGCTTCAGACAACTTAAAGAAGTATGAAAATACAGTACAGGCATACCCCGCTTTAAGGACACTCACTTTAAGTACACTCGCGAGTAAGTACATCTCGCTCAATATGCAAACGGCAGCTCACGCATGCGCTTTAAGCACGTCCTGAACAGCAATACCGGCTCCCTACCTGTACCGAAGCTGTGCACAAGCGGGGAGACTATAGAGCCTGTTACACATGAGTAATTTACATCAGTTATGCATGTATATGACGATTGCCGTACAATACATGCATCGATAAGTGGGAAAAAGGTAGTGCTTCACTTTAAGTACATTTTCGCTTTACATACATGCTCCGGTCCCATTGCGTACGTTAATGCGGGGTATGCCTGTATGTATGCTGGGTATTACCCAAAGAGACAGGAACAATAATAAACGTGTTTGGAAGCAAACAAAAGTCTGTGATGTCATTACATAGTGGAGGAAATTAAAATAGCAGTGGGCCAATCATATTGTAAGAAGTAATGGCCATCGATGGATGAAGATAATACTTGTCTGGAGTCCAAGGGGTAATCATGACTACAATAAAAAATATTGGAATCTGCTTATAAACTCTGGGCTGTTCCCTTAAATCATATAAAACTGTCTTCTGGATTCTGTAATTGAAGCTTCAACAGACTTTCCTCTTGCAACAAATTGTTGAATTAATTTCTGAATAGAATGCTATGATTTCATTGGTTCTCTCTTTCCTAACCTATTTAAGGATTTTCTAAGATTGTTGGCATAGGCTCTTAAAGTCTCAATTGGCTTCTGTTTGAATGAGTAGAATTATGCTTTTAATGTTGACACTATATATTTGCTTAATAGATCTCTTGAAGATACCTCAATATTTGTTCAGCACTTTCCTGTTCGGCTGGCAGTAAGAATTTCACTTCCTTAGAAGCCTCTCCACTTAGTTTTAAGACACCTATCTCGGCCTTCTGGTACTCTGGAATCTTCTACATACGAAACATAGATTGCAACCTTTCCACAAACAATGCTAAATTCCTTTCTGTTAGTATCTTTCCGAGCAAATGTAAATAGCCAGGGACGAACAT
This sequence comes from Ascaphus truei, assembly GCF_040206685.1. NCBI lineage: Eukaryota > Metazoa > Chordata > Amphibia > Anura > Ascaphidae > Ascaphus > Ascaphus truei. Next base: position 67,828,917 of record NC_134489.1, on the reverse strand, counting down.
ATAAACATATAAAACTTTTCTCCGGCGGCGACAGTAGAGTCATGGATCGCTGTGGCACAGATGGGTTCCCCCTACAGCGTCCGGTATTCAGTGCTAGAACATAGCTCAATCAGAGAGGTATGTGGCAGTCAAGTGTCAAAAGCCCATGCAGATGAGAACAACGCGTTTCGCAGGATCCTCTGCTTCCTCAGGCTCAATGATCATAGAGTTCTATATGTGAGTTCTTTATTACTTATGTGCAATAAACTGATCTGCCTTTGCTAAAAACACCATCTTTCTGTGCATACTGTTTGGCACTGTGAGACTTCCATGTGACTGGGAGAACTCACATCCTTCACACACCGAAGTTACCAGCTGTAGATCCTAGGGAAACTGCGGACTCAGCAGTCAGAGGAATACCTTAAAGAAACCATTTCGGACTCCATTGCTTACACATGGCCGTGTAAGTAGTACCACCATTACTATTATTATTATTACTATCACCTTTTCCCTATTATTGTTGCCCCAACAGCATCTATGCATATTTCTCACAATCTGTGATTGTTTAATATCTCAGATCTAGCTGATTTATTATTGATTCTCCATCTGATTTTGCGCTCCCCTTATTTCTTCTCTATTTGAGAATAAATGCAGGAATTTTAAATGGCCGCCCAGCCGAAGTGAAATACAGACTCTGCGAATGAAGCCTGTCCCACTAAGTTGTGCTTACAGCATGCACAGGGGAAGGTGGGGAAATAGTGCCTCCAGAGGTCAAGGTGAAGAATACACCTGAAAGTGAAAAATGGAGAACGCAATTTGTTTTTGTGTGGTATGCCTGGCCACAATAAACAATGTCCTTTAAGGCATGAGCATCCCTTCAGGTTGTATGATGAGGATGATGATGAGGACTCCTATGGGGACCCGCGAAAAAGACAGTCTAGCAGCAAGAGGAATATTTTTTCCAGCGAGCTAAGCAACTACAGCAGCAAGCGACTCGCTGTAGTCAAAAGGAAAAGAGAAGAACTCCTGAACTTGCAGGGGAAGTTGCAGACATGTTTAGAGATGGTCCTGGGATGTCAGGAAAATGTGTGTTTGAAAGGAACCGAGATGTACTGCAGCCCAGATTGACTGGCAGACTCGGAAGATTGGAGGATTCCTTGAGTCGCACTGAAAAGGTGCTGCAAAGTACCAGGCATGGCCTGCTCTCTTCTCCGCGTGCAATTATATAAAGAGTGAGAAGCCGAGGCTGAGCTACAGAGGGGCCTGTCGGTGGCTGTCGCTAAGTGTGTGTCTATGGAGAATACAAAGACTACTGTTACCACCAGGAGAGGAAAGCCGAGCGAGTCGGACAAAAGGAGTGCTGACTGGAAACTGTACTATGAAATATCCCAGAAAGACATTCAAAACTTCATCACAGAGCTAGAAGTTCCTCAGCAAGAGGCTCACGCACTGAAAGCAGAGCTTGGTAAAGTAAAGAAACAGTTGACACAGGAAAAATTAGAAGTGCAGGAAGCACTACAGAAATAATTCTGCATAAAGAACATGTCTCCCTAGACACGTACACAAGACTGTGAAGCCAGCTGCAAGAGCTGCGTGCGGATCTGCAAGAGGCCAAGGTGAAACAGGTGGATGCCGAGGAGAAGCCAAACTTAAGTGGAGGCTTCTCCACTGGAAGCAAAACTTAAGAACAAGCATGAGCCTGTGATCTCTGACCTAGAAGACAGTCTTTGGCGAGACGAGAAGCAGCGCCAAGTGCTGGAGAAGACTCGCCGGAAGTTGGATGGCAACTCCACGACTTACATGATCAAATTTCAGAGCTATAGGCACAGATTGCTGAGCTCAAGATACAGCTCATCAAAAAGGACGAGAGGGAGGAAGTGTCCAGCCGCCAGGTGGCTGGCCTGACACTGCGTTATGAAACCGAGATGGCCGATGTCCGCAAGCTGCTGGACCACATGGCCAATGAGAGGGCCCAGATGCAGCTGGCCAAGGTCCAGGAGGTGCACCGACAGCTACAGGCCAGAAATGTAATAAAGGAAACAGATTTAAGCCTTGCACTGAATCAGCTGAGAGATGTGGAATCGCGACTCCACTCCAAAGAAGCTTAACTGGCAACTGCACTGAGTGGAAAAGAAGTGCAAAAGGATAGCTTCAAATCTGAGAACTCAAATAGCTTGTCTTGAATGCTCTATAAGTGATACCGCAAAACAGATGCACGATGAAATGCTGTGGAAAGTTGATTTAGAAAATAAAACGCAAAATCTTCAAGAGCAACCGGCGTTTGAAAAGAACGTCCATGAACAAGATGTCAGGGAGATAAAGAAATGGCACGAGACTAGGATAGTAGAAATAGATTACGGCCGTCGGACAGAATTCAAAAGTAAGGCTACGCTTATCGTGCCAGCGATGCGATGGCGACATCAGGCTACGGTCGCTGGAAAAATCAAATTGAGATGACTTCCAGCGATCGCGACCAAGCCATCGCGCCGTCGTATTGCGCTTACTATAAGCGCACGTGACTGCAGCAATGCATTTGTTTTGACGTGACGTCGCCAGCACGATAAGCACAGCCTAACCTGGCAGAGGCTCAGCAAGACCCGATGAAGGACCACAAGGAACAAATTGCAGATTACAAGGAACAGCTGGACAGACATTCAGTGCCAAGTTGGAGAACGCACAGCTTGCCGCAGCAATGAACAGCTATTATGCCAGCACAACTCAGGAAGAGATTCTGGAAACCAAACTGAGGGTAGATATTTTAACCTCGCAACTGAGCCAATATCAGAAACAGAACTCTGCATTGGAGAACAAAGCACAAGTGTTACAGGAGATGTTGGACCGAGCACATTACATGCACAGGAGACAGATAAACGAGGAGGACCTGGAGTCTGAGCGTGCTGGCCGCAATAAGGCAGAGACACAAAAGCGTGACCTGGACGAGGAGCTTGAGGCCCTGAAGACTAAGCTGGAGGACATGTTTGACTCTACTGCTGCCCAGCAGGAGGTTTCTCAGATGAAGAAGACCCTTGATGAGGAGGCACGGAAATATGAAGCACAAATCCAGGAGTTCAGGCAGAAACAATCTCAGGCTGTGTAGGAGCTGGTTCAGACCAAACGGTTGAAAGGCAACTTGCAGAAGGCCAAACAGTCACTAGGGAATGAGCGCAATGAGCTGGCCAATGAGGTCAAGGATCTTCTGCAGGGTAAGGGAGACTCTAAGCACAAAAGGAAGAAGGTGGAAGTGCACCTTCAGGAACTCCAGGTCAAGGTAACAGAGAGGGATCGAGTTCGGGCTGAGCTGGCAGAGAGAGCCAATAGACTGTCGGATGCTCAGGAACTTTTGCAAGAAGTGACATGTGAAAAGCTGAGCTTCAACGCTAAACTCAAACGAGTGAAAGACAAAGATATTCTTCAGGTCCTGAAGGCATAGTAATTTCCCTGAAGGAAAAAGTCTTCAACTGGAAGGCAAGAAAAAAGAAGAGATATGGATGTCGGATGTCTCCGACAAAGAGCCTGGTGCACGGGAATTGTGTATGGGCCGCATCACAGGACAATGTTACGCTGGGGGGAGGGGAATATGTTATGGAATCACTGTCTCTGTGTGCTGGAATGTAGTGAGATATGTCTGCTTTCCAGCAACCAAGAAGTCAACCTCCCCTGGAGAGGCTTGTTGCAGCTGCAGCACTCCTGATAGAACAGGAGGTGTAAAAGGCAGACACAGAGCTGCACATACTGAGAGACTGCTTTCCCCAGAGAAGGGGGAAAGAGAGAGACTTCTCCCCAGCCAGGAGAAAGCTGGCTGGCACAGTCCCCTAGGCTTGCTAGACGTTGGATGCAGAGCCTGCTGGGACTGCCTGTGTTGCACACCCTGGAAGCAAGGACGTGTCTGCTGTGGAAGCAGGGCTGTCCTGTCCAGGACATTGGATCCAGAGGGATTTCCTGGACTCTTGTGGGAGGCATTCCCCTACAGCACCAAAACAGATGTAGCGCTTTTCCCCTCACCCTATGGGAAATGTGGTGGCTACTGATTGTGTGGTGCTTTACCTGTGGCTCACACGAGGCTTGAACTTCCTCTGCTGGGAGCCTGGGGTGTACCTTATCCATCTGGTCACAGCGAACCACCTGTGAGGGATGCTGACAGCACTGGATAACCCCTTCACAGGACCCAATGCTATAAGATCACACACTTGTATTTAATAACAGCTTACTTTGCACAGGTAGAAATAGATATATCATTAACCCACATACAATATAAGCCTTGCACGGCCGTAGTCCCACCGTGCCCTCCAACCGTAGTGTCCACCCCTGATGGGATATCGCCAAAATACTGATGGGCCCCTGGGCACCCAACCTCCCTAGTGTCCACAAGAGCCAATCACCCAATGTGTAAGACAGCACTGCCCACAGTAACTGAAAGTGTTATAGTTGGTGCATGTTGTGAGGTACCTGCCCAGGTGCTCTAGCACCCGGATATGGCCGAAAAGCAAAAGAGATCCACTGATCCAGTGACGTCGAAGTCACCGAAGCCTCTGTGTGGGGTGAACTCTGGTAGTAGGGTCTCACCTTTGATAGTCTATGATAGTGCACATGCGTGCATACATACATACATATGTAGCCCATGTACCCCCATCCAATAGTATATCGGGTACCCTAGGATGTCTCAAGGTCTGGCTACATGTCTCTGTGTGGTGCATACCTGCTGGCAACAGAAGTGCCTTAGTCTCCCGCGATAACATGGGGGACAACAGGACAGGTTTCTGGGGTGGATGCCTTCGTTCTCCTTCTAATGGTGCAGCGCCTCCATCTGTAGTAAGCCCCAGGGATACGGGGTGGAAGACCTACCACAGAATCCCCTCCACAGGGATGAGAGATTCCAGTCTCCACACAAGTCTCTTTCAATAGCAGCAGTTCTTTATTTGTCTCTTTAGCCAATGGTATACAGACAGTTATCGCATAGGAACCAGCAGCCAGCTGTACTCCTGTAGGATGTCCCTACCTCCACTCTGGGCCTCAGGGGCACCCAGAGTGGGACTAGCTCTTCCTTTACCCCCTAGGCAGGGTAAGAGGCACTTGGTCCACCTAACTACCAGCTATTATCACCAGTCTCTAACCTGATTCTTCCTTCTGTTAACACACACTCACTAGCTAGACTAACTCTCTTGATTCTCTTAGACTCTCTCTAAATAGGAAGTGCACTGCTCTTTATGATTTCAGCAGGCACCACCCCTGTGTCTCTTGATTGGACACAGGGTCAGGTGACCTACCTTCATCATTTCAGAGCAAGTGCCTGAAGTGGGGCAAACCCATGATAACTCCTGGAAAACCTGCCCTTAACAAGGATTACTGCACAGGAGAAGGATAGAAATATAGCCCATAATCTTACCAGGGCTACACATACATACAGAGAGAGGGAGAAATAGACCAATAGTAATTCATTAATTCTTCAAATCTTATATTTAGCACATGTTATGAGCCAAGCTGCATAGCAATTGCAGCTTTTTTCAGTGACCAAAAAACACTCAAAAGCCCTGGACAATTACACCAATAGGAGACGTGTCTGTGAGCTTCCCAGATCCCCTATTTGTTTATTCCGTGATTTCATTTTGGCATATTTTACTGAGCTTTTTTGGGGCAGGAAGAGCAACCAGGTTGTTAGGCCAACACTGAGACTTTACCAGGGATTATGTTTATAAAATCAAATGAAAAGTATATTGTTGATGCTTTTTTTCATACGTATAGTTTAGCCACTTGGTTTGGGGGTGGGTGATACCACATATTGGGTTATTTTGGCATCCCCCGTCAGGGAGGCGAGAGATACTGTACATTTTATAATAGTAATGCCTTTTAAGTTGTCAATACATTTTCAATGTATTTGATAAAGCATGCTACTTTTCATGCTTACTATTTACTTCACTTCAATAAAACTTGCTGTAGCCTTACCAACATATCAATGTTTCTGCATATTTATTTGTTCTATTGCTCTCTAATTATGTTTTTTATTACATTTCTGTTGGGTGTGTGCTTTCTGCAACCTGCTTGAATGGACTTATAAAACCTTCACAAAGCCAGCAATCAATTTAGGTTTTATTCTTTCATGTATAATTAGGAACAGGGATATGGCTACCACTCCATCCAAGCTGCACTGTATGCTATAATACTGTACATTAGTATGATACTGTGAAAGATCACTGATCAAAAGTAGAGATTACCCTCAATAGGGAAGGTAGCTGAGGCTCTAATAGGTGGGATGCACTAAAAAAGTATATGTTACATCCCTCATGTTACACATTGTAATTTTCCCATAGGGCAGCGACATTGGACCAGATGATGCTTCTACACGGCATCACAGGTTATATTTGACTCCACTCCCAATAAGGAGCTGGACCGTATCTGCTTGTAATGCAAAATACCACACACACACATGTTGCTGTCAGATTTCACGAGTTAACATGCTGAAAGATTAAGGAACAAATCGCTACAACAATTTCTGAAAGTAGACCAAAACCGAGTTCTACTGTACATTCCAGCTCCATGACAACAAGAGACAAGCATTATACATCTATTTATATCATCATTCAAAAATCTGTCAGCAGAAAGTGCTAGTGATAAAGGAACGTGCACGGAAATGAATTAATACGTGTGGTAAAGCAAGCTTGGCCTAAACCAAAAAAAGAAGTACATGTCAATGATCCAACCGATACGCTAAAGCAAATGAAAAAATGACAGCACTTTGCTCTTTCCTGCTGTATTTCTCAGCACTTTATTGCCTTCGGTTTCATCCATACTAAATATATTTGTTGCTTTGTGCACTTAATATTATGTATTGATAAAAAGGAACCTGTAAAAGTAGCTTTTATCTAGCCATCTTTAAAGTGAATTGAATCATTTATCTATTTTATGCCTCCCCTGCCTACCCTATAGGTAATTTCCTTATGTCAACAGTTTTATTCTTTTTAGCTGTGCTGTTTGTCAGATTTGACCTACATTTTCTTTTATCTTATTTCTTTATTACTTTGCCCACCAATCTTGCTCACATTTGGCTCTTATCCAGCACTTTTTTTTTTCCCTTGAACAAAATGTGCTCTAGATCATTGATTCATTCCTTTCTTGTCAGCAATTTTCTGTTCAGCCTGCCAAAGAAACAGTTCAGTACACATGAAGGAGAGGTTTTAGGAGCTCTATACAAACTATTACACCTATTAAGAACTCTGTTGCTGCTTTAAATGTCAGAGCCCTCAACAAGGGGAGAGATCCAGGACAAGTGCCAGGGCCCGGTGGCTGTGGGGAGCCTGGCAGCCAGACAAACCAGTTGGGCCCAACCTCTGGCCGGGCCCAACTTCCTTGCCCGGCTACCGGTCCTCTCATTGCCGCCAGCATTAGACTCTGCCCCAGCTGCGGGCCTCCCTCACTGACTGTCCCACGCCGAGCTTCTGATGCCGGGCCTCTCTGACATCGGCGCGAGCCAGAAGCACGCTGGGCCCAGATTGCGGTGTGCACTGGCATGAGAGAGAGGTCCGGTGCTCGCCGGCATCAGAGGCTCGGCATGGGACAGTCAGTGAGGGGGGCCTGTAGCTGGGGGAAGAGCCTGGCCCAGCGGCAAGAAAAGGACTTGCAGCTAGGGAAAGAAGTTGGGGGAGAGCCGGGCAGCAGAGGCCTGAGACCGTCCCCAAGGTAGGTAAGTTTGTTTTTATTTGGTGTTTTTTTTGCTTTATTTTAATGTATTGGGGGCTGGTTTTTTTTATATGTATTTGGGTCTGGGTGGGAGTTTTATCTGTATTTGGTGCTGGGCGTTTTCTTTTTTTAATCTGTATTTGGGGCTGGGTGTTTTTTTAATATGTATTTGGGCAGTTTTTTTTAATGTATTTGGGGCTGGGTGGGGTTTTTTTTTGTATGTATATGGCGATGGGTGTTTTTTTTTTAATGTACCTGGGGCTGGGTGGGGGGGAGGGGGTGATTTGTATGTATTTCGGGCTGGGTGGGGGAGGGGGGGATTTGTATGTATTTCGGCTGGGTGGGGGAGGGGGTGATTTGTATGTATTTCGGGCTGGGTGGGGGAGGGGGGGATTTGTATGTATTTCGGCTGGGTGGGGGAGGGGGTGATTTGTATGTATTTCGGGCTGGGTGGGGGAGGGGGGGATTTGTATGTATTTGGGGAGTGGGGGTTTTGGTATGTATTTGTGGGATGGATTATTTTTTGTATGTATTTGGGGGTGGGTTGTATGCATATGGTAGGTGGGGGAGGTTTGTATGTATTTGGGGGGGTTGCATGTATTTGGGGGTGGGTGGCTGTATGTATTTGGGGTGGGTGGGGGGGATTTGTATGTATTTGGGGTGGGTGGGGGGATTTGTATGTATTTGGGGTGGGTGGGGGGGATTTGTATGTATTTGGGGTGGGTGGGGGGGGTTTGTATGTATTTGGGGTGGGTGGGGGGAGATTTGTATGTATTTGGGATGGGTGGGGGGGGGGGATATGTATGTATTTAGGTGGTGTTTTTTTGTGCATGTGTAGCACTGCTTAACCCTCCCCCCCTCCCTCTGGGAGATTTACCCTGGTATCAGTTTAGCTCAGGAGATACTGAGTGTTCAATGGTCTAGTGGGGAAACAGGACAGGCTCACAGTGATCGTGGATGTTCTTTCTGTGGCAGTGCCTCCAGCCATAGTGGGCTCCGGTAGAACTGAAGGCAATCCCCACCATGACAGTCTTTTATCCCCATACATCCAGCCAATAGATTGTGACTCAGCCAGATATATAAAGGGATGGTCTTTGTTCTGCAGCCACTGCATGATGTTACTACAGCGAATGCAATCAGTTGTCAGGATAGGCTCCTGGATGGTACAGGCCTACTGGTAATGATGAGGCCTCACTAGAGTAGTGATTGCACCCAGTCCATGAGGAACTGAGCACGTCTTCCTCCCAGCCGAGAGGAGACTTGGCTTACATCCTCATCACTTGAAAGGGAAGAGGAAACTGCCTGAACCTCACCCTGTGGGGGCTGGGTTCAACTCTATAATTTAGGACACCTCCTCTTTGGTGAAAAAGGGGAGGGCACAGGCTCTGCATCCTTATTGGACAGACACAGACTCCCATGTTATCTCCACTTCTGCCACTCACAGAGGCAGCAGGAGGAGGGGAAAACCCCACAGGATAGCCTGTCACTGTCTGGATCTTACTAGAACTTACGTGACAGGGAAGGCAGAAAGGTCCAGCAATGTCTACATATGTATTTGGGGTGGGGTGTATGTACATGGGAGATGGGGAAGGTTGTATTTATTTGGGGGTGGGTGGCTGTATGTATTTGGGGGTGGGGTTGTATGTATTTGGGGGTAAGTTTTTTGTATGTATTTGGGGGTGTAGTCATTTGTTTTGTATGTATTTAGGGGGTGGGAAGGTTTTTTATATTTGAGGGGTGGAATTTTTTGGTATGTTGTATTTTGTGGGGGGAGTGTGTGTGTGTGTGTGTGTGTGTGTGTGTGTGTGTGTGTGTGTGTGTGTGTGTGTGTGTGTGTGTGTGTGTGTGTGTGTGTGTGTGTGTGTGTGTGTGTGTGTGTCTGTGTGTGTGTGTGTAGGGGAAGGGCGAGGGCGGGAGGGAGTGAGTGTGAAGAGGGCGTATTGCGTGAGAGTGATGTAATTTATGGTTGGGGGAGAGTGAAAGGGGAGAGTGGGTGAATGAGTGAGTGAGGAAGAGAGGGAGTAAGAGTGAGACAGAGGGGAGAGAAATACATTTTGAGGCAGTCGGGAGGGTTTGAGTGAAACCTGCGTTTTTTGTTTGGGGGGGTCGGAACTTCTTTCAGGGCAGCTACCTTGTCGGCTAGTGGCCTTACTTTTCCACCTCCCACTGCATACCCTAAGTATTTGGTTTCCGCCTTACCTATGGCACATTTCTTTGGGTTGGCTGTGAGCCCTGCCTCTCTTAGAGATTTGTCGACCGCTTTCAGCCTATTTAGATGGGCCCGCCAGTGTTTACTATAAATGACAATATCATCTAGGTAGGCTGCGGCATAAGCCCTATGGGGTCTCAGCACTTTATCCATGAGTCTCTGAAATGTGGCTGGGGTTCCATGCAGTCCAAATGGCATTGTCACAAACTGGTATAAACCCATGGGAGTGGCAAAGGCTGTTTTGCACTTGGATTTTTCCTCTAAAGGTATTTGCCAGTATCCTTTTGTTAAGTCCAGCGTGGATATATATTCCGCGTTACCAAGGGCATCAATTAACTCGTCCACCCTTGGCATCCTATATGCGTCAAACTTGGATATCGCATTGACCTTTCGGAGGTTGACACAAAATCTTACCTTCCCATCGGGTTTAGGGACCATAACTAGTGGACTACACCACTCACTGCATGATTCCTTAATCACTCCTAAGTGTAACATTTCTTGTACCTCCTTCTCTACCAGGGCCCTACGACTTTCAGGCAACCTATAAGGATGGGAACGTACTTTTACCCCAGGTGCTGTCTCGATCACATGTGAAACTAAATTAGTTTGCCCTGGCAAATCAGAAAAAACATCATGGAATTGTGTAATTATTGCTAACAAGTCCCCTTTTTGTTCAGAGGACAATTGTCTACCCATTGGGATTTTATCGTCAGCCACGATGTTCTCCCATGGGGGCTGAGGACCCAAGTCCGTTTCCTCCTCCACCGGGTGGATGAATAGAGACCGCTGCATCTTCCAGGGTTTCAGCAAGTTCACATGGTAAATTTGTTTACCCTTCCTGGACCCTGGATGAGCGATCTCGTAATCCACATCACCATGCGGCGGAGTACTTCGAATGGGCCCTGCCATTTGGTTAGGAGTTTGCTCTCACAACTGGGTAACAACAACATCACCTGATCTCCTGGGTGAAACACTCTCATACGAGCATTTTGATTGTAATGTCTCTCCTGACTGTCCTGGGCTGATCTAAGATTCTCCCTAGCAAAATGGCCGACCACATCTAGGCGCTTCCTAAGGTCCAATACATATTGCAGGGTATTCTTAGAAGGGGACCGCTGTACCTCCCAGGACTCCTTTAGGAGGTCTAGGATACCCCGGGGTTGGCGGCCATACAGCAGTTGAAATGGAGAGAATCCCGTGGAGGCCTGGGGAACTTCCCACACTGCAAACAGCAGAAAAGGGAGAAGTTCATCCCAGGCTCTCTTCTCTGAATCTACAAATTTCCTCAGCATCCCTTTTAGAGTTCGGTTAAATCTTTCCACCAATCCGTCAGTCTGTGGATGGTAGACCGATGTCCGAACAGACTTGACCTCTAGTAACTTTAAGACATCCTGCATCAGTTTAGCCATAAAATTTGTACCTTGGTCTGTCAACATAACCTGGGGAAGTCCAACCCGTGAGAACAGCTCCAACAACTTGTTGACTACTTGCTTCGCCGTTGCTGTTCTCAGGGGGAACGCCTCAGGATATCTTGTTGCATAGTCAACTATTACAAGAATAAACCTGTGTCCTTTCGAAGAAGGTTCTAGAGGTCCTACCAAGTCTACCCCAATCCTTTCAAAGGGAACTGACACCAAGGGTAGAGGAACCAAAGGGGCTGGTTTTTGTCACTTCGGACTAGTTAGCTGGCACTCCGGACATGCCACACATAACTTAGCAATATCACTATGCATCCCTGGCCAATAGAATCGGGACGAAATACGGTCCAATGTTTTATCCCTGCCAAGGTGACCACCCCAAGGGACAGTATGGGCCAGAGTGGACACAGATTTAACAAACGCCTTGGGAACCAATATCTGTCTGGTGACCTCCCCTGTTTGTGTCTGCCTATTCACCCTATACAGGATATCATTTGATAATTAAAAATGGGGGAATACCATCACCTCCTGTGCATTCAATATCTGCTCATCAATTTTTACCACTTTATCATACTGTCTAGCAAGGACTGCTTCTTCCCTTTGTCTCTGGCGAAAATCAGGGAGGTATAGGTCTGGTAAATCTCCAGGGCCCATATTCCCCTCCCTCTGGCCATCCCCAGCCATCACTTGTGACTTCTGGCTACTAGAATGGTCACCTTGAGACCTAGATTTATTCAACCAGTCTTGTTTGTCAGAGCGTCTTTGCTTCCGAGTCTTTGGAACCCGGTGTCTACTGGGAAAAAGGTCTGCCGCAAAGGGGAACAGTTTACCAGGGTTCTCCTGAGCCATAGAATAAGGCTCCTCGGGAGAGACTGGAGCCATTAGGTCCAAAAAGAAAGGCCAGTCCCGGCCGAGCACAACGGGGGCAGGGAGCCAAGGAGTGACTCCTACTTCGAGGTAGGCCTCCTGACCTTTTACCTGTAGCCGGATTTTGGCCGTCGGATACCGTTTTACATTGCCGTGTATACATTCTATACTCCATGGGGAGTCAAAAAAACACACATTAGGCGGTAACAGTTCCTGGAAGACCAGAGTTTTCCCAGAGCCCGAATCTACAAGGGCCTGGACGTCTTTACCCCCAACCTGGGCTGGAAGTAGCCAGGGCTTGTAATTTTCTCCAGTGAAGGCTGAGGCAACAGTCCTGCTGAAGGAACAATCCATCTGTGGACAGTCCACATGCCGGTGGCCTTGTTCTCTGCAGGCGGAACATGGAGAGGGTTCCCTCGCAGGAGGGTGCCGCGGATAGCGCTCCGCTGGACCGGATACCAGAGACCAGGCATCTGGTGGGTCTGTGGGCGATGTCCTCGGAAGTTCCTCTCATTTGGCGACAAACCGACATCAGGAAGGGGATGAGGGTCTCGGCGGTGCCCGGCGTTTTGACTTCTTCCTTGTTGGAAGGACTGCTCCTTTCGTGGCACTTGGCGGTTGCGTATGGAGGGGCCGTAGTTTCCCCGTTGTTCCAATCTCCCTCTTTGGGTGCCCGCAAGTGCTGGTGCAGTTAGAGCCATCGGGTCCAGGGCACTCGCCTGATCCTCGGCCCCAAGGAAGTTCTCAACGAGTCGGACCGCCAAAGCTAGGGTTTCAGCAGCATGGCGTTTTACCCATGAGCGTGCGGAAGGGGGTATTATCTGTAGGAATTGTTCTAAAACAACTTGCTCAAGAATTGCCTCCTTAGTGCGCTCCTCGAGTTGTATCCAGCGAGTACACAAGTCCAATAACCGCTGAGTGAGGACCCGGTGTCTCATCTTAGCGGTGTACTTCAGGTTCCGGAACTGCTGCCGGTAGGTCTCTGGGGTCAGACCTAAGCGATCCAGTATGGCGGCTTTTACTTGTTGGTAGTCCATTGCCTGATCTGCTGGGAGGCCCTGATATGAGGCCTGGGATTCTCCTATGAATAGCGGGGCCAAAGCAGTTGCCCAGCGATCTGCAGACCATCCCTGAGCTTCGGCAACCCTTTCAAATGTCAGTAGAAAAGCCTCTGGATCTCGTTCTGAGCCATTTTCCTCAGGAGGACCGGGGTTTTGTTCGCAAGTTCTGGACTGGCAGACCCCTGGAATTGGGTCAGCAGCCTGGCCATCTGCTCCTCCTGTGCTACCTGCTAGGTTAGGAGCTGGGTTTGCTGCTGCAATAGTCTTTCATCTCTCTTTTCCTGTAGTTGGGCCTGTTCTTGCATTAACAGTCCCTGCTGTCTGGTCTGCTCGCACAGAAACTCTTTAAAAAATTCTTCCATTTTTCTGTGTGTGTGGCCCTTCAACTGCAGGGGCCTCTCAAAATCCCGGCACTTCTGACACCATATGTTGCAGGGTACATGCAACCACACACGCGGGTTCTCTTGATAAGGCTTCTTTATTTAACCTTAAAAACATACAGCACACAAAACAAAATAGCTTCTCTTCAGCATACAAAAACAAAATAGCTTCTCTTCAGCAGATAAAAACAAAATAGCTTCTCTTCAGCATAGCAAACAAGGCAGCTTTTCTTCAGCATGCAGGACACAGACAGGTAAGAGAGAGAGAGGGGGGGAGAGAGAGGGGGGGAGGAGAGGGAGAGAGAGGGCGGGGAGAGGGGGGAGAGAGAGAGGGGGGGGGGAGAGAGGAGAGAGAGGGGGGAGAGAGGAGAGAGAGGGGGAAAGTGGGGAGAGGGAGAGATGGGGACAGGGGGGAGGGGGGGAGAGGGGGAGAGAGGGGAATGGGGGAGAGAGGGGAATGGGGGAGAGAAGCGAATGGGGGAGGGAAGGGGAGAGAATGGAGAAAGGAGAGAAGGGGAGAGAGATTGGAGGGAAGGGGAGAGAATGAAAGGGCACACACACACACAGAGACAGATACACAGAGAGACAGACACATACACACACAGAGAGACAGACACACACACAGAGAGACACATACACACACAGAGAGACACACACATACACAGAGAGAGAAAAACACACAGAGACAGAGACAGACACGGGATGGGGTGGCTTGTGGTGCCGGCAGCACAGCTGTGAATAGCAGAGGCAGACGGAGGGCTTGTGGGGCATGCAGCCACACACTGCTGAATGAATCTCTCATATGTGGGGGCGGCACTTCCAACAAGCAGAGCAGGGGAGGAGGGGGGCTTGTGGTGCATGCAGCGGCCGAACATACACTGCTCCTTTGGGGACCAGCACTTGGAGCAAGGGCGAGGGGGGGCTTGTGGTGCCGGCAGCACAGCTGTGAGTAGCAGAGGCAGACAGAGGAATTTTGGGACATGCAGCCACACCCTGCTGAATCAATCTCTCCTGTGTGGGGGCGGTAATTCCAGCAAGGGGGGGAAGCACGGGGCATGCAGCCGAACATACACTGCTCCTTTGGGGACCGGCACTTGGAGCAAGCTAGGGGGGAGAGCAGGGCATGCAGCCACACACTGCTGAATCAATCTCTCCTGTGTGGGGGCGGTAATTCCAGCAAGGGGGGGGAGCGCGGGGCATGCAGCCGAACATACACTGCTCCTTTGGGGACCGGCACTTGGAGCAAGCTAGGGGGGAGCGCGGGGCATACAGCCCATCATACAATGCTCCTTTGGGGACCGGCACTTGGAGGGAGGAGGGGTTTGGTGGCAGAGTCGCGGGGCATGCAGCGGGACACACTGCTCCTTCTGTGTGGGGGCGCGGGGGGGTGGGGAGGGGTGGCAGAAACGCAGGGCAAAAGCTGAAAGCTGCCGTGGCTTCTTCTGCAGCGTCCCCTGGCTGTTTTTTGTGTGTGTTTTTTTCAGTACATCGATTCTAGGACGCAGTCCCTATTTCAGCCACGTGAAAAAGGGAAAAAAAGTGTGTCTTAGAATCGAGGAAATATGGTAATACACCTTACAAATAATAAGGCAAGGCTGCCAGGAATAACTGACCCAAAACACAGTCAGTGAATAACAGAAAACAAACAATACAAACCGGCGCCTAAAGAGTTCAAAGTGGATCTGTATATAGTCCAAATGGATGGAATACCAAGAAGTTGTAAATCCAATCTTGTGCTTCTAAAGTCCACAGCAAGTAGTTATGTGGCATATGAAAAGCAAACAGAGAAAATCATCATAGTGCAATAATGCTACTAAAATACATAAACAAGACAAACAGGATAAGACAAACAGTGAACAGACACAAGCAAGGCTGAAAAAATAATACAAAGAGTTAATTTAATACATATAGTTAAAATAACAATCAAGAACGCTGGTAGATGACGAATCCGGTTTAGAAAAACCGGAATCCTACTCACAAGATGTTCGTATTAAATGCGCAATAATAAGAAGGTAAGATGTTTATGTGTAGTATCTGTATTTACAATAAGTGATAATTCATTGTATATTTTGTATATTATAGGTGTTTATGCCCTGTTTTAGTGTCTATATGTATTTCTGTGAGTCTTTTAAATACACCAAATACACCATTATACTAATAAGGAGTGCCCCAGATATTTTCTATTCGAGATACGGTGAATGTCATAAGAGCACTGATGGGACTAGACCACAAAATACTGCACTGGTTGTTGAATAGGGCTCTTTATGACTGACTGGAGAGCGGTCATCTCACAGACCCATGTCATTAAGTTTGAAGGAGTCTCTTTCATGGCCCTAAAATGTTAGTGTGGTTATTATACTTGAATGTGCATTCTTTAATACTGCACCTACCACTAGCACAAAGCAAGCACTTATTGTAGCTTATTAACACAATGACCCACCCCCAGGGGTGGATAAAAATAGAAACGTTAGGAGCTAACACCTTGTTAGGCAGGCGGGGGGTTTAGGTACACCTCTGCCCCTTCCCACCTGTCGGAGGCTGTGTGCCACTGTCTTTGTGTCAGTGTGTTAGTGTTTCCTTTTTGTAACAGATACACACTAACGGTTTGAGGAATCCTGTTCTATTGGAGATAGAATAAATAATTACATAGTTCTGGACCTAGGGCAGGAGATAGGTATATATACTGTACATAAACAGAAAGCAAGGAAGAATGCCCTTTAGGCTGCACTCAAAATATACCCCTAAACAAATTATAATTAAAAACATAACTTTTATTGTATCTGGATAAAATAATTGTGGTAAAACAAATAGCAAGGAAAGAAACTTGGTTACAAGAATAAAAACAATTAAAAGTGAGCAGAGCCGGGTGTGTTCTCTGCTGTCGATAAACTATACAAACCCTATTGTCTGTGAAGGGCATACTGTACATTGCCTGTCAAAATATATAACACAGCAAAAAAAGATGTATATAAGCTTAGGGTCTGATCTGACAATCCACCGAAGTCTGAGTGAACACAAGTGCTGAATACTGTTAGTGGGTGTGGAGTCAAATAATTATCCTAACCAGTCTTTAAAGGGGAATTCCTTATTTAACCCTTATATTGCTGGTAGGAGTAGGAAGATGAAAGGCTGGAGTCAGCCCAATTGACAATTTGCCAAATGTTATTCACACAATGAACCTAATACTATCATGTTGGTTGCCATATTTGAGAATATTGGTATGCGTATAACAGAGAACAGTTTAAATAGCTGTTCCTGAAAGGGGCAAATCTCTAGCAAGTTTCCATAAAACAGGATAGTAGATCTCAGACCCGCTGAAGCCGATAGGTGAAATGTACATTGGGTGCGGCTGACGTCACTCACACGTGACGTCACTTCAGAAAGGGTGTGCACTTCTGAACGCTCAGCAGGTTACTCCACATTTAGGCCTCAGGCATGGTCAGCGCCGTGCTGCTCGCGTCAGCACGCTTGGGGAAGCGTGTGTCTGACGGAGTTTTGAAATTTCCCCGCTTGCCGGAGCGCAGGGCCGGTCACATGAGCGGTTCTGACGTCACTGGCCCACCCCTGA
>NC_134489.1:67776737-67811564 GCF_040206685.1 Ascaphus truei | reverse complement strand
AGAGAGAGAAAAGAGAGAGAGAGAGAGAGAGAGAGAAAAAAGAGAGAGAGAAAAGAGAGAGAGAGAGAGAAAAAAGAGAGAGAGAAAAGAGAGAGAGAGAGAGAGAAAAAAAGAGAGAGAGAGAGAAAAGAGAGAGAGAGAGAGAGAGAGAGAGAGAGAGAGAGAGAGAGAGAGAGAGAGAGAGAGAGAGAGAGAGAGAGAGAGAGAGAGAGAGAGAGAGAGGAGAGAGAGGAGAGAGAGAGAGAGAGAGAGAGAGAGAGAGAGAGAGAGAGAGAATGTATATATATCTCCTCAAACTATCTTGGATTTTAAAGTATATTTTAAATGAGTCCCGTCTCACACTTTCTAAAAGGACTGCCATACAACTACTGGTATATAGAGTTCATAATAAGCCAATAAGGTCAATCATCACTGTGCACAGCATAGGCGCCAAGGGGGACATTTCCATCCCTGACTCACTCAATCTTTCCTAATTCCATCTTGAGATGAGTACTTACAGTCCTACCACCCATCTACAGATTCTAGAATTTACACACATGTAAACCTGGCACTACAATAACCACTGCCTTATAGTAACCTATGACTAGCCCTAGGCATGCACTCGCTCTCATTAATAATCCAAACACTTACCAAATCACATCCTTAAAACAATTGTCCTGTATATACCCGAATCCTTGTACTCATACATATTTTAATGCATTTCCAGGAATCTGCACATGCTACACATTATGGGACCAGCTGCCAAGCAGTGAATTTCCACGGCTTCCTGTACTAGGTATTGAAAGTGGGCAAAAGCTACCTCCTCTGCCTTCCAGTCCATGTGGTGAACCAAACAGAAATGACACCCATACATCCCTTAGCAATAAAAGTCTTGGAAAATTATAGATTAAGATTTAAGAGACAGGAGCACAACTGCGAATTTAACTACAGCCTTTCAAACTCGACTTGAACTACTGTACGTTAGGATAAGCTTAATAAACACGTTTCTTCCCATGCTAACTAATATAGGAAGAAAATAATATATCAAATGAGGGAGACGTACGAGCAGGAATTGCTTATATTAACATCTGCAGTCTGTTTGCAGAGAAATGTTTATGCATATTTCAAATAAACAGATGTTCTTCTATTTGCTGGGGAAAGGCAAACCACTCAATACTGAACTAAAAATAAAACAGAACAAGGTATTTTAAAGCCACAGAGCATGGAACAAAATATGTGGTTTAGGAATGACCCCTCCCCCCCCCCTGCGAGTCATTGTTCTTACAGGGTTTGCAAGTGATCTATTGTGCATTTTATAACATACCGTGGGGGGCACCTGACAAGTGGCTACAAACATAATAACACATTGTGCAATGGTTCTTGCAGGATGAGGATGTAGGATAAAATTGAAAGATAGATGTTACAGATATTGGCTGGGAAAATGGGACAACTAGGACAGGGAAGGTATGTATTCTAATTATCCCAGGGGTGCTCACTCCAGTCCTCAAGCCCCCCAAACAGGGTCAGGTTTTCAGGCTATCCCAGCTTCAGCACTGACTGGACCACCTATGCTGAAGCAGGGACTGATTGAGCAACCTGTGCTGAAGCAGGGAAAACTTGACCTGTTGGGGGGGGGGGGGGGGGGGGCTTTGAGGACTGGAGTTGAGCAACCCTGACAGCCAATATACAAACACGCACAGGCTTTATGCTGTAAATGGTATGCTTTTCTGTAATGTATAGATGTAATAGAAAATGGATATATTTTTCATTTATGGGCTGTATATATAAGATGCAGTATATGAGGCATTTTTTATGCAATACACAACTACTACAGACTTCACAGCATAGACGCATGTATGCAAGCAGTTTCACATCTCACTAGTATGCTGCATTTGTGGTATTGATAAGCAGAGAGACTTGTTTTTAACTACCGTACGATATTTTACCAATGAAGAGACATTGGTCCCTGCCCCTATTTCATTAGGAATGCTTGTGCTGTTTTGTAGATAGACCCGCATACATCAAACTCTGTTAAAGTGGAACCAAAAAAGAAAACACAGGTGCGCACCAAGGTAAGAGTAATATACAGGCATACCCCGGTTTAAGGACACTCACTTAAGTACACTCACGAGTAAGTACATATCGCTCAATAGGCAAACGGCAGCTCACGCATGCGCCGGTCAGCACGTCCTGAACAGCAATACCAGCTCCCTACCTGTACCGAAGCTGTGCGCAAGCGGGGAGACTATAGAGCCTGTTACACATGTGTTATTTACATCAGTTATGCACGTATATGACGATTGCAGGACAGTACATGCATGATAAGTGGACAAAAGGTACTGCTTCACTTTAAGTACTTTTTCGCTTTACATACAGGCTCCGGTCCCATTGCGTACGTTAATGCGGGGTATGCCTGTAGTGTATTACAACAATAAAAAAATAAACACTTACATATAATAAAACTTTAATTCATCCAGGTCTGGGCGATATCCTCTTCTATTAGGCTCCACTATAGATGGTATGAAGGGGCGATGTCAAATTCCCTCCAGATGGCAGTCACGCGCGCTGGGGCTGGCTCTGTAGCACTGACTGCAATCCTGCCTCCACGGGTGTCGGCGTGGTATGTGGCGAAGTGCGCATGCGTGGGAAAGAAGCCCTCTGCAGCATCTGTGGATGCCGGTCCGTTTGAGGAATCGCGGCCGGAATGGATACAGGCATGCAGGCTGCTGCTGAGATCACTGGCAGCTGTGCAACTTGCAGTGCATCCACTGGACCTGGCCTTATCATCCACAAGGTAAGTCTTTTTTTAAATGTATTGTGGGGGTCTTTTTAATATGTATTAGGCGGGGTGGGAGTCTTTTTTTATATGTATTAGGGGGTGGGCTTTTTAAAAATATGTATTGGGGAGGTGGGGTTCTTTTTAATATGTATGGTGTGGTCTTTTTTGTATGTATTGGTGGTGGGAATCTTTTTGTATGTATTGGGATAGGTATTTTTATATGTATTGGGGAGCTTGGGGTGTTTTATATGTATTGGGGGGTTTGGGGGGGTTTTATATGTATTGGGGGGTTTGGGGGTGTTTTTATACGTATTGGGGGCTTGGGGAATTGTTCTATGTATTGGGGGCTTGGGGGAGTTTTTCTATGTATTGGGGGACTTGGGGGAATTTTTATATTTATTGGGGGGCTTGGGGGTATTTTTATATGGTTGGGGTATTTTTTATATGTATTGGGGATGGTTGTGTGTGTGTGTGTGTGTGTGTGTAAGTGAGAGGGGGAGTGTGTGAGAGTTGTGTGAGTGAGAAGGGGAGTATCTGTGTGTGTTTGTGTAAGTGAGGGGGGAGGGAGGGAGTGTGTGTGTGTGTAAGGGAGATGGGGAGTGTGTGCGTGTGTGTGTGTGTGTGTGAGAGAGGGTACAACGCTTGCGCTGCCCACAAACAAGACAAGACCCCAGAACTGAGGTGGGAAGGTATTACACCACACACCCGCAGCAGTGTAAGCGTGCCTGGAAGGCAGATAGTTTAGCATAGTCGGGTCTGGGTTGGAGAGTGTAGAAAACGCAGTATACTTGCCGAGTTCCGGGATTGGAGAAGAGAGGATGGTAGGGGTCCATAAGCCGTGGTCTGGCATTGGAGAGAGCAGCGTAGTCCGAGTCCGTATGCCGTGTTCAAGGGTAGGAGAGATCGCCATAGTCGAGGGTATACCAAAATCAGTACACAAGAGGTCAACTGCAAAGGAGAGAGCACTGCACAAACGATGTGCGCTTCACAAGGCTACATAGGATTATGCTGAGCAAAGCATAGGACGAAGCAGTAAGTATTTAAAGGCAGGACAGGCCAATAGGGATAGGGGGCAGAGCAGAGGCCCGAGCTGGGATAGGCTGCAGGCAACAAGGCAGGGAAGAGAGACTTGCCACACAGCTGGGGATCGTGCACGTCATCGCGTGTGCGCACCGCACAGGAGAGACGCACAACGCGAGCGGGAGGCGGGACTAGGTTCCGTGCAGGAGCTTGAAGAGCTGCGGGTGCGCGCGCGCTCTGTAATAAGAACGGGGGAGCGCGCATGGGCAGAAAACAGTGGCGGCAGCAGTAGCAGGTAAGGAGGGAACATGCCGCAAAGGACGTGTTCCCCAATTCCTTACAGAAGGGGGAGTGTGTGTGTGTGAGTTTGAAGGGGAGTGTGTGTGTGTTTGTGTAAGTGAGAGGGGGAGTGTGTGTGTGTGTGTGTGTAAGTGAGAGGGGGAGTGTGTGTGTAAGCGAGAGGGGGAGGCCTAAGCATCCACGCCAGGGCAACTACCCCATCACCCCCCCTCCCCATCCCCAACAAAAGTTGCCCCACATTTCATGCCAGGATGACGTCATCACGGGACTGGCGAATGTGGTCATGGGAGGGTCACGAATGATGTCACCACTCACTATGAGCGCAGCCATGTCATCTCACTTTTTATTATTTTGAAGCTTTATACGGAGGAGTTATGCAACATATGCTCAAAGAGCTCCTAGTACAGGGACCTGAACAATACAGGACCATCCAACACTGAAGGCTCCATCCGGTACATTACCGCATCCCAAGATTACTTCTGGCCACAGCCTTTTCTACTGGCGGCAAGACGAGTACCTCTTCTGGGCAGGCCCGGGACCTTCTATAGGATAATTCCCTTCTAACTTGGACATGTGTTTTGTATCATCTCATCTATATCTATACGTTTGATGGGTTTTCTGGACTGTGTTCAATAAAGACGCATCTGTTTAATAAAAGTTCCTGGCGCCCATTCCTATTTTTCACTTTCATGCACGCACAGCCCGCGACAGCACAGCACTATTTATTTGGCCTGAGACTGAACACTTTTTAAAAAATAAGTTCTTTCGAGGTAACCCGGGGGAAAGGACTGTTACACACAATTCTATTCTATTTCTTTGTTGTCAATCATATATTTGACTAGTACAATTAGATTCTTCTTGTTTAAATGATCTAATTGGGTTCATATGTTAGTCGAGTGATAAAATACACCATTCTCTAGAGATTCATCTTGTATTTGTGCTATTTGTAATAACTCCATTGTTTTCTACAACCGGTACATTTGCTGCAGGGAAGTTATTCCTGTCACTAGTAACTGTTAATGATCATTAAATGGCAAGTCAAGGGAATCGCTTTGAAGTATCACCTTAACTGATCTATGGCTGCAGATTAATGTATACAGAGCTGGGATAAATAAAGTACGTGAATAAGTACTTATCCGAGGAAAACAAGTCCTGCAAAAGCTGAAAGGATGCAGTTCCTAACACTTTTTAGCTTTAATTATGATAAAACCGTAAGGCATAAAAAAAAAAGAAGAAGTTGTGTGTGCTGAGCATGCGCATTGTAAGTGAAACTTTATCACAGTAACTGTATTTGTGATGGTGATGTTTTTAATTCAATGAAAGAGATTTGAGAGTATAATTAATTTTAATTTATGTTTGTGTTGAAATTTCCACACAAGGCCACACCTTGTGCATGGAAGGCACCCGGCGGACACTTCTGCACACGTGCGGCACCTGGCGGACACTTCTGCACACGTGCGGCACCTGGCGGACACTTCTGCACACGTGCGGCACCTGGCGGATGCTTCCGCGCACGCGCGCCCAACAGTAGCCCATGATGTAACTTCCGTTACACAATTTTGTTACCAGCAAAGAGATTGTTCCCATCAAAACTCTGTAGGTGCCACCAAAGAAGTTTCACTTACAAAAATAAATCCGTGCTTCCCTTCCTGATTATGTAATTTTTAATAAAAAAAGAGAGGGTTTAAAGGTAAGACATTTGAAGTGGGTGACCCTTGTTTGAACTCCAATGTCACATTCTTGGGCAAATCTTTGTGCCAAAAAGTTAAATTGTGAGCCTGGCAGGCAAGAACTTGTGCCTAGAAATTTATACGTACAATAATACATACAGTACGTTGCAGCACTATATACAGGCATACCCCGCATTAACATACGCAATGGGACCGGAGCATGTATGTAAAGTGAAAATGTACTTAAAGTGAAGCACTCCCTTTTTCCTACTTTTGATGCACGTACTGTACGGCAATCGTCATATACGTGCATAACTGATGTAATAACACATGTGTAACAGGCTCTATAGTCTCCCCGCTTGTGCACAGCTCGGTACAGGTAGGGAGCCAGTATTGCTGTTCAGGACGTGCCGACAGGCGCATGCGTGAGCTGCCGTTTGCCTATTGAGCGAAATGTACTTACTCGCGAGTGTACTTAAAGTGAGTGTCCTTAAAGCGGGGTATGCCTGTAATGTTTTTTTTTTAAGTTATCAGATTTTTAAAACAAACAACATAGTATTTGACAAGATGCATAAAAACACTAATGTCAAGGATGGAAATTGCTGCTTAATCCATTGACTTGAAATATAAACTGACAGCGCTACTGCTGAACTTACATGTGGCATCTGTCAAACTGGTTTGCTTGACAATATTCTCATACGGTAGCTACAGTATCAGCATATTAGAAATGAACTCATCTGTAAATGATAGCATTCTGAATGTACTTAATTTGTCTGGCTAGAGTTCCCATCTAGCTTTTATCACAATTGTGTATGACTTCACGTCTCATGCATCAGTAAGCCTGACAAATTCTGTCCTTGTTATATTTGGAAAACACATGTTCTTAGCATAAGTGCGGTAGCTGAAGAATTTTGTTTTGACCATTGTGCATTTGCTGCGGATCTGGTGTGAGTGTAGGTATACTGTAGGTGCTACTGATTTTGAATGCAGAAACAATGCTTTTTGCTTTCTAATGGAAGGGCATATTCTCAATTATGATGCTGAAATTCTGCAGATATTATTTGGCCAAATGTTGCTAAAACCTCCCTACAATATACAACTATATATATTTATTAACGGGAAATGACTTATTTTATTTATTTATAAAATGTTTTACCAGGAAGTAATACATTGAGAGTTACCTCTCGTTCTCAAGTATGTCCTGGGCACAGAGATGATGCATGGGCAGATGGAGAATTTCTGTTAAGTTCAGATTGTTTGCAGCTTGTATTACCTTGTAATATGTGTTTTTCAAGAATGTGCTTTCTGGACTACAGAAGTTTCTTTTAAATGTTCTGAAGCCATAGCACAAGACTCATATTTACTTAGCAGTGTCATGTCATAAGTCTCCTTCCAGTGCCAGAACTCACCTTACTGTAAGGTGTCTGCAGTTGCCAGAAGGTCTTATGGTTCAGCTAAGTAACTATGGCCCCATCTCAACATGAGACTTATGTGGTGTGTGTAGAACTTTATATTTATGTATAAAATGTTTTACCAGGAAGTAATACATTGAGAGTTACCTCTCGTTTTCAAGAGTTATGATGATAAATAATACATGGTTACAAATACATAGTTACATAAGTGAACAGGGTATACATAATATAAAAGATATTGCATGAACAGTTAAAGATAATACTGTATTTATTATAGGCATATGTAACAGTTACAGACCAGATTAAAATGTGAAACAGCTTTAGTTTTGAAAGAAATGTCCAAATAAATCAGCGCATCTAAAAGAAATGAGGAGAAAAACAAAACAAAAAAAGATATATATAGTGAAGCACGTTCACACGTGCTTAAGACCTGGAAAAAGGTGGTGAGAGCTTCTTTGTCTCCGCTCCCACCACCACTGAAAAAACAGATTTGGAGTCTCTTGAAAGTTCAGATTTTTATCCAAAATGTGACACTCAAAAAACAGAGTACGATAGGCTCCCGACCACATCAGTAACTTTCCCCCACTCTCCATTGACCGCGATGCTTGATCGCTGTTCCCGCCGGCGTCTCCACGTCACTTCCGGTTTGGGGTACTGCACAGTAAGTCGTCCCGTCAGAACCCTACGCGTTTCGAAAGTGGTTCCTTCTTTGTCAGGGGTTGTTTGCTATTTAGTTTTGAAAGAACTTAGACTGGTGGCGGATGTGAGTGTCTCCAGTAGATTGTTCCAGTTTTGGGACTACAAACCTGATAGTAGTTTCTATAGTTCTAAAAACTAAATTTGGTGGTGTACAGGAAGGTGGGTGTTCTGGCATTCCCGTTACCTTAATCTTACCAATTCATGTGTACTTCACGTGCCAGCGAGGAGAACAGGCAGGAGTCAGACCCCAAGAACAAGACACCAGAGGAATATTTGGATGGTGATATGGGATACACTTTATTAATTCTAAAATAAAAATAATATTCCAGAGAAGGGTGAGCAATGATATAAAACAAACGAAAACAAGCAAGCGCCAATCACACTTTAAGTGAAATATATTTGCAGTGCACAATAGGGATAAGTGTAAAAATTACAACTATACAGAATTGTGCAGCTCCGAAAAAAGTAAAGAAAAAAAAAAGACTTTCCATAGGTGTCTTTCAATATGGGCAGGAACAGATAACGGAGCGCAAATATCCTCAGGTAAAATCATAAAATTAAAAGGGGAGAATATACTGCAATAATGTATGGTCCAAAAATGGATATTAATAAAAATGGTAATGGTAATAATACCACTCACATTGTACCCCAGGATGGCTCTTGCGCTGCGTGTAGACCCAGAGTGGTCACAGCGCCTGTTTTTACTCACCGGGTATAAGTGTATTTTCACTTTCAGCATGTTATAGTGAAACGTTTTTGCACTACATTTCTCTCTCTGCGTTTAAGATCTGGTATATTTACCTGCTGTTCCTGTTATGACGCAGATGGGTTTCCCCCCAAATTGCCTGTTTTATGTGGACAAAATGGGAGTGGTATTATTACCATTTTTATTTCTATCCATTTTTTGTACCATACATTAATGCACTCTTTCCATTTTATGATTTTACCTGAGAAGGATAATACTTTAAAGGCACAAAAAAAAAAAAACTGAATTCCAGACTGTCTATTCTCTTACTACTCTCCAAACTGAAAGACCCTAACTCCCTGACAGTTCCTATTTTAATGTATTCAAACAATCTAAGTGCAGACAGTATAATAAAGTGAATAAGATCTGTAGAATTCTTGGCTCCTATGTGCAGCCTACTCACAGGATTTCAGTAAAAAACGGGCAACAAAGGACAGCTTTGGATAACAGGAAGAACGTCAGGCTCAGGAGTGTTGTTATTCTCCAATCACAGCGAGATGAAGTTGCATGTAAAAAGAAATATATCCATAGTGCAGACCAATAGAAAAAAGTAATTTTATAATGGTACTAAAAAATGCACACTTACAATAAAAAACGTTAAACGCATAAATCACCAAATGTGATATAGGAGATTCGATGTGTGCCTGGCTCACCCCCGGCCTCCGTTCAACGATTGAGTGGTAGGACGCCTCTGCGGTCAGCTCTTTGCTTCCTGGTGACTCCCTGAGGCGTCACGTCACATCCGGTTCGTCGCGTCACTTTCGGTTTCGGCTTTGGGATTGACAGTCACTGGCACCTCGTCTCTCCTCCTCTGGGCGGCTCTCACTCAACGCGTTTCGCCAATCAGATGCGTGGCTTCGTCAGGAGTGTTAGTGTCAGGACACTCCTGACGAAGCCACGCATCTGATTGGCGAAACGCGTTGAGTGAGAGCCGCCCAGAGGAGGAGAGACGAGGTGCCAGTGACTGTCAATCCCAAAGCCGAAACCGAAAGTGACGCGACGAACCGGATGTGACGTGACGCCTCAGAGAGTCACCAGGAAGCAGGGAACTGACCGCAGAGGCCTACCACTCGATCGCTGAACGGAGGCCGGGGGTGAGCCAGGCACACATCGACTCTCCTATATCACATTTGGTGATTTATGCGTTTAACGTTTTTTATTGTAAGTGTGCATTTTTTAGTACCATTATAAAATTACGTTTTACTATTGGTCTGCACTATGGATATATTTCTTTTTACATGCACCTTCATCTCGCTGTGATTGGAGAATAACATCACTCCTGAGCCTGAAGTTCTTCCTGTTATCCAAAGCTGTCCTTTGTTGCCTGTTTTTTACTGAAATCCTGTGAGTAGGCTGCACATAGGAGCCAAGAATTCTACAGATCTTATTCACTTTATTATACTGTCTGCACTTAGATTGTTTTGTTTTATTTCCCTTATATGCTCCCCCTGGATTGCGAATACATTTCCACGACTTTGGGACCAGAGGAAACAGTCCCTGCCAGATGGGTTTGAGCAGTGGGTTTTAATTCATTAATTTTCATCACGTTAATTATTCACGTATTTGCACTATTATTTATAGTCTATTATCACTATATTTTAAGTGGTCACTAATAGTGTTAGCGTCTGTTTTTTTCACCGTCACACAGCACAGTTCCTATTTTAATCACAGATGGAAAAAACCAAAAACACTTATGAGGACATTGACCTGTCCACAAACTGGCCTTACCCATAGTCACTCAGCATACAATCCTTTGACTGCTGCCAGGGATTCTGGGTAACGACATGAAAATAAGCACTCACAGTTTGACACTTTCCGCTTCTTATTCATTTTTAACATGGTTCCCTATTTAAATCACAAAACTTCCAAAAGGAAACCGGTCCTAGAAACAGCATACTGTACCCTGATCTTGTTATTTAGACTCATTCTTACCCACAAACACATGCTCAGAGTACTCTTCATGGAGATGTGATCAAACGTTAAAATATCACTTTTATTAGTAACCAAAAGAATATTAATAAAATACGGAAAATAAATATGGATGGTCACATGGGAAGTAAAAAAATAATATGAAACCTCCTTTTAGTAGTGGCTATAAAGCAGAAACCGTACTAGAAATATCTCCTATAATCTCCTCCCGCTTTCAAACACAGATCTCACTGAAAATCGGATAGGGTAGAGTGGGGATGTGCAAAACTGTCCCAAATGAATGTGCAAACTTTTAGGTGTTTTTTTATTTATTTTGATTCCCTGTTAAAAGTTTTGCCAAACCTCAAACGGCTAATACTGTCACCAAATTAGTAAACTTTCAGAAACATATTGCAAGACAGTGAGCGAAACATGGTGTGTGTGCCTACTTATAGCGTAAGCATTAAGCAAATCTAGCCATTTTAGAGAACTTTGCTAATTAGTACATTCAATTAAATTGCAATGTACATATACTTAATGCATGGCGAATTGTGTGAAACCCCTGACTGACCTACGACTTTTCCTGAGACTAAACAAGTGTCAATTTCCCATGATTTGTGACTTAATGTGAAAGATTAGTACATCTCTAGTGTACAGTTAGGGACATAATATATAGCTAGAGCCAACACTACCCCCAAACTACTCTTATAGCCACATCTAAAGAAGTGTACTATTAGGGCAATACATAAATGGTACCCTTAAAATGATTATTTTATGTTGGTTTCTTTAAAGTTTATTTTAGTATTAATATTGAAGGAATATTTTCTTTCAAAATAATTTCCTAGAGAAAAAAACATGACAAAAAAAACCTGTATGCTATTAATATTTCAGATAAATGGAGACCGATTTAAGCCACTGGGTGGTGCTAAAGGAATGTAATCTGAATAATTTGTGTCTAGATTTTGTTGTTGTTTCATCTTGCTATTCTGCTCATTAGAGACATTTAAAGCAGCAATGCTGCATCACTTTTTTTATTTTTTCTAATTTTTTTTTATAATTATAGGCTTGAAGCAGGGGGTCTATGGAGCTGAACTGTGTTAATTTCAGTTCTGGGGACCCCCTGCTTCCCGAGATACTTGTCTCCGTAGGGGGTGACAATAGCAGCTCTGGCTGAGCTGTGTAGTGCTATCAAAATGTCGACTTAAATATCCCACATCACGTGGACCAATAGGAAGCTGTGATATCATCCCTTGCGGCATCCTATTGGACCGCATGACCAGGACATTTAAACATACAGACCTACTGCCAGAACCCCCTGCAGAAGTAAGTAGCTCAGGAAGCAGGGGGTCCCCGGAGCTGAAATGAATGCAGTTCAGCTCTGGAGACCGTGAAGATGTTGTATATGGTGAGCGCACGATGTGGATATAGAAGATATATATTGAAACACACAGTTAGTAACAGTGATGTTTTAGCCAATATAGTAATAGAACAGTCTATTTGGGATGGGGTATGAGAATATAAATAATAGCTCTATTCACACGATCATGTGCGAGCGCCTTCCCATCAGTATATTTCTTTGTACACAGATCTGGATCGGTCACTCAGTATGACGGCAGCTGTTGTGGTGGACGATCCGCGTACCTCCAGTAATCCTAATAAAGGACGACAGTCACAAGGCAACAGATAAAATAAATGAGTATATAGTGACTCACATGAAAAAAACCACGCTCCAGCATGGATAGCTTGGGTCCTCCGTTTCGGTTTCCTCCCACTTCTGCGTCCGTCAGCAGGACCGCTGTCAGAGAGCTCGTGGAGGCTAAGGTGGCTTTCAATGGACAACAGGATGCACGTACCGACAGGGAACAATGCGTTTCGCAAAAGTATTTGCTTAGAAAGGTTCCTGACCACCCCAAACAAATATATATTGATATATACACACACGCACACACACACACAACAGTCCAACAAGAAAGTCTCATCTGTTTCTGTTGTTGTAGGGGAAGGCCTCTCTGTTCTCCTGGGTCAAAATCCTTGTGTGCTATGGCACTCTGTGTCCAGGTATAGGTCTTGTCCCCTTGTCTTGCAGTCAGCATACAGTACTTCTGTGTGCGTCAAGACATCATCTTTTCCTCAGGTCAGCCCAGTTGTGGGCTAACGAAATCTCTGATCTGTCCTCCTTCTCCTTATGTCAGTCCACTTGTGAGCTAAGGAATCTCTCTCCTGTGTTTCGCATGAGGCTTTTTACAGAGCTCTCATTAGTCCAGATGGTGACTATTTAATTGAGTGGCTGCAATTAACTATCTCTTTGCTGGATTATCAGAGCTCTGGGGCTGCTTTATTTAAACAGGGATAAGTCCCTGTTACACCACCTATTAAAAAAAACACATGTTGCAACTTTAACTCTCCCTAAATTATGTTGTGATTGCAGTTTGGCAATGGAACCCACATAAAATTGAGTCTGAACACCACAACCAAAGTATGCCTTTTATAAATAACATGAATAATAATAGTAGAAATGTTACTCTCCATAATAATTATTTATCTTAAATCCATACATAAATATATTTATCACAATGTAATGCTTTTCTTCTTGTTTTAAGCACTGATCTTTTTGACAATAATGATTAGAGATTGGTGAACCTTTCGCCAAAATTAAAATCCGCTGCAAAAATGGCATTTCTTCATAAGTTCGACTTTTCATGAATTCTTTGTAAAAAAATTGGTTTGCAAATCTTAGAAAAAAAAAAAAAAACCAGACCATAAAATATGGGTTTTGCTGTAGAGCAGTGGTTCCCAAACTTTTTCGGTTCAACTCTCACTCTCTCACCCACTCTCACTCTCTCACAGACACACAGACAGCAAGGGGGGTGAATCGGAGCCAGGGGTGGACATCGGAACGAAGGGGGGGGGGGGGAAGCAACAAAGGCAGGGAGCAGTACTCACCACGTGCTCCATGCAGGAAGGGGCGGGCCTCGCTCGCTTGCTGCGGGCCAAAAAAAAATCCTGGCAGCGAGCAAACACGCGCCAGCCAATCAGGAGAGGGGGAAGGTTTTTTTTTTGCAGAGACGCACGCGCTGCCTGGCGCATCGCAAGCGCGCTAAATTCTGTCACCCCCTGGTGACCGGGTGACGGGATTTATCGAGGGGCATGGCCGGACCCTCTAACTTACAGGGCCCGGGACGCCAGTACCATCTGTCCCCCGCTGTCCCCCCCATTTCACACCTCACGAGCCCCATCTCTTTCCCCCCCCCCCCCCTTCCCATGTATTTCTCTCTTTTCCGTCTCACCCTCCCGCCTTGCATGTATTTCTCTCCCCTGCTTCTCACTAGCCCCCTCTCTCCTCTCCCTCAGTCAATTACCCCACGCTCACTCATTCCGTCCTCCCCTCACACAATTCCCTCCACAAGATATATATCAAAAAACTTCCCACCCCCCAAATATATACAACCTCCCCCCCCCAAATGCATACAAAAAAAACCACCAACCCAATAATATATATATATATATATATATATATATATATATATATATATATATATATATATATACATACATACATACATACATACATACATACATGCCTCCCTCTAAAGCTAACGCAACCTACTTCCGGTGCTGACAACAGGGAGACCCGGCGCCGGGTTCAGCGTTTTTTTTTTTTTTTTAATTTACTGGCCCTTGTTCCCCGTTGCTGGTGGCCCTGATCGCGGCGGCGCCCCTCTAGCCAAGCCACGGCGCACCGGCGCACAGTTTGGGAACCACTGCTGTAGAGGAAAGGAGAGAGCGAGATTGAGGAAGAGAGGATTGCACAGATTTTTGATAACAAAATAACAAACTAAGTACATTTTGTGAGTTCAGGAAGAAATAGAAACGTTTGTGTGAAAGTTTGTGGGTCGGACATTGACCCATTTGCCCATCTTTAATCATGATCAATGATTGCAGAAGTTAACTCCAGTAACATATGCATTTCTTACAACTACTTTTTGTTTTTTTGGTTTGATGTGTTTATTCCTTTCACCATTAGCTGCTAACGATCAATAAAGGCAATTCAAGTGAATAACTAAGAATCACCGTAACCATAACCTCCTAAGTTTTGTCAATGTATTTAAAGCAACAAGAGAGCCCTGCATTTTAACTTGTTTATTAATGACCTTGAGGTTGGCATGGAGAGCAAAGAGGCCTATTCTAGTAGCTTCGATGACTTTGCTGCTATCTGAAACGATGTAGCATGTTCCCACTGAACGCTTTGTCATTTGTGTTATCATGGTATTCAGAAAGAATCTGAAACCACCTCAAACCGTGAGGTTGGAAAATGCCAATATCGCTCGGCGTAGCTGCAAAGTGAACGCAGATTTTTTCTAAGTTCTCCCCCTGCAAGCTTCTCGCAATCTGAGCTGCACAGAGAGCCGCCTCTCTCTGCACAGCTCTCACAGGCGATCAGTGTTTTTATTTTAATTAGAATACTAGTGTGAGAGAGCAGGGGGTCTTCGGAGCTGAACAGCATTAATTTCAGGTTCGGGGACATCCTGTTTCCTGAGATACAGGCCGGTATGTGGTGCCGGTATCTCCTATGCGTTTAAATGTCCCGGTCACGTGACACGGGAGATTTAAACATTACATGTACATACACCCCATAACAGGGCCTGTAACTGAGAAAGCAGGGTTCCCTGGACCTGAAATTTATGTGGTTAAGCTCTGGAGACCCCCCAGCTCCCGCACACTATTATTCTAATTAAAATAAAAACAGCTTAATTACCTTAGCGGCTAGCCGCTAAGTCAATGAAGGGGTTAAACCAGAGTACTCTATTTATTGGGGGCAGAGGGGGTGGATCAAGGGTATTGTTGCCCCAGGTGGGTGTTTTTTTGGGGCAAAAGGGGTATTAGCCAAGAATAGCAAATAGTGCTTTTGCCCATTCAAATATGCAATAGTGCCATAAAATAATATAAAAATATAGTAGCCACTTTATCCATTGATTACCACTGTAGGTACCTATGCGCTCAACAGGTGCACAGATAGCCACATTGGCGAGCAATGGGCACCCTACTACCCCCACCCCCTCAGACCCCCAACCACTCCACAACACATACAGTAATGGGCAAAAGCCCTATTATCCAGATCTGGAGAATAGCACATTTGCCCATTAAAAATAAACCATTAGCCAGCCAAGAAATAGTAAGTCAAAGTTGTAGTTACCCTTGCCAGGATGAAGGATGTGTTCATATTCATCCTCCTGGTCCTCTTCCTCTTCTGTGGCACCAACAGTAAAAATTAGCTACAGGCTTGTAACCGGTGAATACTCTGAAAAATGGGGGTGAGGGTTGGAGGGGGAGAGAGAGCTCTTGCATCAGTCTATTGAAGGAGTTAGGTGCAAGGAGGGATACATGGGTAGATACACAGAAAAGAACAAGATCCCAACTTAGTTGCACTCTTTACATAATGAATGGAGTAAATAGAATTAGTATAAAATAACCTTTAATGGAAATTTGATAAAAATGGGTAATGATTGGCCAAGAAAATAGTAGCCAATCAAACATGAACACGAAACACTAACAAACAAAATAAAAAATAGTAGTTATATGACACTTAATTCCAGGAGTGTACGATCTTTTTAGATCATGGGGTAAAACGCAACTGTGAAATCCTTGATAATTCCCCCAAGCCCTCCCTTGGAAAAAAAAAAGTGTGTGTGCCAAGCACGTGCATTTTAAGTGAAACTTCTTTGTCTTTTGTCACAGAAATTGTATTTGTGATGGTGATTTTTTAATTAAAAATCAAAAAACAATTTCAGTAACAAAACGCAAAGAAGTTTTACTTAGAACGTGCGTGCTCGGCACACATCCCGTTTTAGCTAATTACACTTCTATATTTATACTAACTGGAAATTCCTCGTGTGTGTCTCTCTGTGTATGTGTGTGTCTGAGTTCTACAAAGTGGGGTGGAGGGTCAAGTGTTGTACCTGTGCAAGTGAGCTGAGTCAGTTTGTGCGCATGCGAGCCGAGCTGACGTCTATATCTCATGTGCGCCGAGCCGAGGGCTACTGCGCATGCGCGCCGAGCCAACGGTTACTGTGCATGTGCACCGAGCCGCCGGCTACTGCTCAAGCACTCAACAGCTACTGCGCATGCGCGCGGCGGCTGCTGCAGATGCAACAGCCACTTTTGCCCACACTGACACGCACCCACAGCCTCTTTTGCCCACATGACGTCACGTCCATTACTTTACTTCCGTCTCCAATGAAGGAAATCTTGACTCAACACCTTTTCCTGCCAAATGAGACATGCCATTTGGTGGATGTACCATGTGTCCAGGCATCCGATTTGCCACAGAAGTACTTCTCTACCAAGCTCAATGGAATCACATAGCACATCCACCAAACCCGATTGGTTGATGTGCCATGTGATGCCTTTCCTTTTTTGGAGTGAGGTGTGACATCACATTAAAGGGAGGGAAGCAATCCAAACAGGTCCCATATGCTTACCTCCCTTTAAGGTGGTGTCACATCACCCAAAAAAGGGAAGGCATCACATGGTACATCCACCTATTGGGTTGGATGAAGCATGTGATTCCATCAAGTTTGGTAGAGAAGTCATTCTTTGCTAAATCTGATGCCTGTACACATGGTACATCCATTGGTGGATGAACCATTTGCCAGTCAAATGCGATGTTACAGGCCTTATACAAGGCCTGTCATGTCTCATTTGACAGGAAGAAGATGCGAGTCAAGATCCCATGAACCTGTTCAAGAGAGCAAAGAAGAAAAGAAGGAAGATAAGAAGATCTACTCACCGGTGACTCCTCTTCAAGCAACTGAGGATCAAGGACTTCTGCATATCATGCTGTACTTCAAGATTAGGATCATTGCTTCGTGGGAGATGTTGGTGCTACAGTTGGATGAGGAAGATGAAAGCCTTCATCCCAGCAAGGGAAAGTGACACATTGATTGTATTTTATTTTATTGTGTATTTTTTTTATTTTGCCCATTAATTGCCAATGTGGTTCTGTGCCCAT
The DNA here is from genome assembly GCF_040206685.1 of Ascaphus truei. NCBI lineage: Eukaryota > Metazoa > Chordata > Amphibia > Anura > Ascaphidae > Ascaphus > Ascaphus truei. Next base: position 67,794,043 of record NC_134489.1, on the reverse strand, counting down.
TGAGAGTACAGTTAACCACAGTGACAATCAATGCATGTTTTGGATGCTGTTTGTTTTTATTTTATATTTAGGTTGTCCATTGGTTGCATATGTGGTTATCTGTGTCCCTATTGGGGGTATAGTTAACCACAGTGACAATGAATGGATTTCTTGACTACGATTTATTTTAATGTATTGAAATGTCATTTTTATTTTGTTGTGTAATTTTTTTTTATTTCAACACAAATGGGCAAAAGCTTTATTAGTCATATTTGGCTACTAGTGCTTTCTCCCATTTGTATGTGTGGTGATGGGGTTTGAGGTGGTGGGGGATGGGGGTAGTTGCCCTGAGGGGGGGACTGGTTAGGATTCTCAGAGGGGGTAGCGGGGGATTATTAACCGCTAAGGTGATTAAGGGGTTACTGTCCGGTAGCTAGTTTTTTATTTTTACTGTTGGTGCCACGGAAGAGGGCCAGGAGGATGAGGAGAATGAAGATGAACATGGCCTTCATCCTGGCAGGGTTAAGTACAACTTTTATTTACTATTTGTTGGCTGACTAATGGTTTATTTTTATTGGGGAAATGCGCTATTATCCAGATCTGGATAACAGGGCTTTTGTCTATTACTGTAAGGGTTTGGGTGTGGGAGGGGAGTGGTTGGGGGTAGAGTGGGTGGGTAGTAAGGTGTCCATTGATTGCCAATGTAGCTATCTGTGCCCTCGTTAATGCCATAGGTAACCAAAGTGTAAAATGGCTACTGTATTTTTTTTATATTATATTTTATTTTATTGCACTGTATTTTATATTTGAATGGGCAAAGGTGCTATTTGCCATATTTGGATAACATCACTTTTTCCCATTCCTGTGCAGTGTTGTTGGTGGTAGAGGGGGTGGGTGAAGCTTGTAGTTGCCACTGGGTGGGTGGTTAGGCCTGATGGGAGGGGTTAACCCCATCATTAACTTATTACCTTAGTGGTAGTAACTGCTAAGGTATTGAAGGGGTTAACTCCTACCGCAACACTCCTAGGAGGCCTAAACACCCACCCAGTGGCAACTACATGCTTCACCCACCCCCTCTACCACCAACAAAGCAGTTCCTGCTATTTAACCCATTTATTAAGTTAACCACTAAGGCATTGAAACTGTGTTTTATTTTATTTTTATTACCTAGGATGGAAGCAGGGGGTCTCTGGAGCTGAAAGTAATATGGGTCAGCTTCGGAGCCTCTAGATTCAATCCTATTTAGTAAAAATAAAATAAACTCCGTTGTATGCAAATTGAGATTCCTATCTCACCACCCTTTATGTCTCGATAAAAAAATGTGAGTGTTTAACCTGCGTTTTGCATATCAGAGCTTTGTGAATAGCAGTTACTGGCAAAAAAAAATGATTTGGGGCATTTTTTCAGCTATTGCATGGCTTGTAATAGCAAAAGTGAAAACGCTTGTTAAAAAGCCATTTTCAAGCTATATTACCATTTATATAGCTTTCTCAATAGCTACACATACAAAATCGCTTAAAAAGTGCACTTAACAGCATTAAGTCAATTATCAAAGTTTAGTGAATTGGCCCCTATATCTACAATTAAAAAGTCTACAAGTAACAAAGCATAGAAACCTTAAAGCACCTTGTGTGAAACGCATTGGAGGGTCTTTACCTCCTTGTTTGCTATGTCTGATTGACAATAAATCTACTTTTTATTTTTGATACACCTGTGTCCCTGGGCAGTGCGCTGCTTTGTGCATTCTTTTGCATTTTTTGGAATGTTTTAAGGGAACCCTCCACTGTGTTTCAAGAGGAATGTTTTCGACTATGTATTCTGCATGTGTTCACATATGGATGTGAAGATAATTCAGAAGCATCAGATAGCTCAAAGAAATATGTAGAGATGTATGCTAGGTATTATCGGAAAGGAAAAAAGAATAAATGGGTCTAAAAGTCTGTGACATCATCACAAGGGTGAAGAAATTTAAATTTGAGTGCGGCGGACATATCACAAGACAAGGATGGTACTCGACAGAATTCCAACATGATGATCAAGTATGATGGGAGGATGAAATCAGAATTTTTGGAGCAACCTGGAGAAAAGAGGCCTTGCAACTGCAGTATGTGGGAAATCATTGACGCCTTTACCGAGCAGTGGATAGACAAGGGCTGAAGATGATGATATACAGTACACTGGCATCATCAGCACTGGAGACCAGAACGAAGGGATCCCTTAAACAACCAGTTTAGGCAGTACCCCCTGCGGTAAGAGGAAGGGACACACTAAACAGAAACTCAACTAGGCTGAAGGACCTTTATTCCCTACATGCGATTTATAATTATTCCGATTGTGTGTGCAATTTTTAAACTTAACTTTGGGTTAATTGATTCAATTTTATTTTGTAATTGGAAGTGTTGTTGCGCTCATCTTTTATAGACAACAATTTCCAGTGACTAGAGGATCACTACTTGAGCAGCTGCACTTCTATTGGCATCATTCCTGCCTCTTAAACCTACTAACTATTCATGTACCATATATTGGACTCGTGGCACTACCAACAGACTGACACACACATATTCCCAGGTAGCTCAAACTCCTGCACCCACCACATCATGAATATATATTTATGCAAAATGAGTGCTACAGAGCGTGGCAAATGTATACAACAAAGGACAGGGGTGCCCAATGCTATATCAAATTGACAAAACATATATGTGTAATGGATTTTCTGGCCTGACCTGACCCACCCAATCTCATATTGGCCCCTGTGGTCTAACCAGCCCCCATTACATGGTAGTGTCTGGTGGTTCACCTGTTGGCAACAGGACTCCTGAGTCTCCCGCATGATGTGTGGGGAATGCCAACCCAGACAGGCAGCTGAGGTAGTGTGCATGAGTCCTACCTATATCCAGTGCTGCGCCTCCACCTCATCAGGATCCCTGCGTCCGCAAGGGGATGGTTCTGATGAGGAACTCCTCCTTGGTGGTGCCTTCCGCTGGAGAGTAACTTCACACTCACACAGTGGGGTTGTCTTTGAACAGGGCATCTTTATTGTTGCTTGGTGGTATGGGCCAGCTGCCCCTCACAGCTGGCAGCTTAGCCGGTCATCTCTCTGCTGCACTCCATCTGCAAGGTTCCTCCTTCTCCTAATGGAGTTGCTTTCCACCTCTCCCCTCAGGGAGATTCACCAGCTTGTCTCTCTGCTTTGAGCTGCACAGACTCACAGCTATTGCATCAGTCTCTGCAACACTGTTGCAGACCTCCACATGACTCTCCTGGACAGAGTCAAAGCACCAACTGAGCAGAACTGCTAACTTTAGGCAGTGCTGTGTCTTATATCACCTCCAGGAAACTAATCGTGGACACACAGCATGTTGTCACTTCCTTTGGGACATATGACACCTCACCAGGGTTTGAGGGCAAACCTCCATGATTGTTGCTGGCAATCCTGCATACTTACCAGGTTTACTGCCAGCATAAGAAAGAGATATGTACACCAATTTTACACATGGCTACATATGGTAATAAGTATAAAGTTTAAATACTTCAATAATCATAGTAATTACTTGTTTTTTTAGTTAAACCCTTTGGCCAAAGCGTCGTAAGTCTGCATACCAAACGTCAAGGTAAACTAAAAATGCAGGTCCTAACACTAAAACTGTGAACCCTTCCTTTTACCTCTGTATGAGGGGAAGCAACTGCAGTAAGTCCTGTCCATTCAGTCAAATGGGGTACGTGGCACCTCCCCCCAGAGCTCACCCCTCCCCACCTTTTTAACTTGGGAGGTTCTGGCTATTTGCTGAATGGACAAGACTACCAACAGACTGGACATATTAATATAATTTATGGTTAACAGTTAATGTTTTCTCGGGGCATGAGGAAGAGTATAAGTGAGATGGGACAAATTTATTTAGCGGATTTGGAATCTACCTCGAATCGTCCGGTTCCTTTGGCCCCCGGATTTCTGCAAACCAGTCTCAAAAGAGTGATTTGTCTTTTCCGGATTTTTTTTTTTAACACCGACAATCCACATGGCGAGTTAATCATCTGTGATTGGATTTTTACGAATCAATCTGCGGATTCCGAAATCCGTGCGCCGATTTTTAAAAATCCACCAAAGGATTGCCGAATCTGCGGATTGGATTCTTAAAAATTCGTATAGATTGTATCCAATGGCAGTTTTGGAATTATCCACACAGATTGAAACTGGAACTATCCGTCGATTGATTTGACACCGCTGAATGGAATTTGAATGGAAAGCTCGGGACGTTTCGCCCATCTCTAGGTACAGGCCTGGAGGAAGAGCTAATATTAGCTTTAAACTTGTAGGCATTTTTTACTGTACTGTACTGTTTTTTTACAATTGCATTTAATTTGCTTTTAGACCTCAGGTTTTGTTTTAGCTAACATCGTGTTATGAGCCCTTATTTTACAGAGCTTTGTGGATCTAGCACTAAATTGTTTTAAAACGTCGCAGGTGTGACATCTCATTTTAAAAATATATATTGTGCAAATAATAGTGGCACATATTCACCTCCTTAACCTCCATGGTACATTATATTAACCTGCGATTGTGTTAACTCTGTATTAAAAACATTAATTAACACATTTATCACTGCTTACACCTCCATGGTTTAAGCTTCAGTTACACTGTGGTGATTTACTCATCATTTGACACCTAGGAATCACTCTTAGGTAATTCCCTCTCAAACATTTTTGGATATGCACTTATTTTTAACAGTGCTATCAAATTTGATAAAGGGCCAGTATAGCCTCAAAAAGCTAATTTACATCTACAGTCAAGTATGTAAGAAACCCAGAGACCCTGAGACTTGGGGGGGAGATATGGGAAGCCACAGCTTCGGTTTCCATGAATACTGTAATTAAGGAAAATAGCTACAAGCTACTATGTAGGTGGTATTTGACCCCGTCCAAATTGAATAAAATATACAGGTATCCCCCATGTGCTTCAGAGGGTGTACAGTAGTCAGGAAGGTACATTTCTTCAGACTGGGTGGACATGTGCACAGGTAAAGAGGCTGTGGAGGCAGATATTCCAACTACTGAATAGGGTCCTGGGTACACCAACGACACCGGATCCCTGGGTGGCCCCTTTGAATAAACCAATTCAGGGTATACTGCTGCGACCAGCTTCATTCTAAGATTTACCCGTGTCTTCCCGTGGCTTTTTTCGGCTTGCGCCGAACTTGGCCGCGCACCAGCCGCATCTTCCCCGCATCTTCCCCTCCCCTCGCGACCCCCTGGCTTCTCCGTCTCTGCTTCTCCGGGTTCCGGGGGCGCACACACGCATCCCCCCCTTACCCCGCCACCCCTTCAACCTTCGGGGATGCCGGCGGAACCCTGGCACGCGCGCACGCACCCTGGCACGCGTGACGGCGCACCAGTGACGCGCGGCACGCGTCGAAAAAAAAAAATCAGCCGCGTCTGCCCGCACATTGCGGTGGCGGCCGCAGGAGAATAAAAGCGGCCGTCACTGTACCTAATAAAGAACGTAAACTCTCTCTTCATATCATGTCGGCGGTGCAATGCAGCATAGCGACCACATGGAAAATCCCAGCCCCAAGCCTACAAGTGGTAATAGAAAGAATATGGTGGACCTTATGCTATGGAAAAATGACAGCGATTCTTATCGATTCCTTAGAGAGATTCATGGCAGTATGGGAACCTTGGTTGTATGCGATGAGAGCAACAGGGATAGATGCGAGACTCTGTACTATATAGTGAATATGTTAAAAAAGAGAAAACAAAGTCTTTAACAGCAAAGTTATTGTCATAATTTTTAAAGCTATTTGTGCATCCCCCTATACACCCATACCCCTCCCTATTATTAGTTTTGTACCCATCTAATCCCCCACCCCAACCCCCCCTTATTTTCTGTAACCCAAAATGTAAACAAAATAAAAATGTAAGTTTAAAAACATAAAAATAAAGCTAAATTAACAAACAAATCATACTAAAGAAACCTTTTAAAGTGATCAAACTGCACCCAAACTGATGTGATGTACAGTGTCTAACATATTTTCCAACTTAAAACTATATATACGTGAACTATAAAACCTAAAACTATCATTAGACATACACAGTTTTAGCAAGCTATTTATATAGATAAAATGCATAGTAATGCACTAAATAATTGGTCATATTGGATGTAGCATTGGGGCTCTTGTCTTTTGGGATAAAACGATAATGTTGCACCTATCTATTTGTCATCACTGAATCAGCTCTCTTAGCATTGCATTTTTTTTTAACACTGTGAGATGTGGGATAAAATACAGTTAACTATTTATTATTTTTCATTCCCTGAATAATTATTAGTTAACAATAGGATAGTACAGTGGAATGATACACAGTTAACAATGCATTAGCAGCCTTGATCACTGTTCCCACCCCCTCCCGCCCTGCATACAAGCTTTAAACTTTATGCTTAATTTTCCTAATATCTACAAATGTTACCATTTTTCTTTTTCTTAATGTGGTAAAAATATGTATTAGAAAAAACCACAATTTTTCATTTATTAAGGTATCATGAAATCCGAACCCCTCCAAATTGGGCAAGAAGGGGGTGCCAGTTTCCACAAATCCAATTGTTTGGGGCTTCTGCAGTTCTGTTTAATTCAAAACTTTGTTTCAGATTCCGGTCAAACTCTCTCCCATGTCACCCTCTTTCTCTCCTTATCATGTCCCTCCCTACCCACATGTCACCCACTCTCTCTACCCCATGTGCCCACTCTCTCGCCACCATGTTAGTAATCCCCTATGTCACACACTACCCTATGTTATTCTCTTCCGTATTTCACTATCTCCACCCATGTCACCCACTCTCACCCCATGTCAACCACTTTTTTAACCCCATGTCAACCACTCTTTCTCCCCAATGTCACCCACTGACTATCTCCCCTCATGTCATCCACTACCCCCCCCTTGTCACCCACATTCTTCCCAGCACATCTCCAAATCCACAGACGTTTGAATGTAGTTTTTTTGTCCTTCATTTTTTACAAATTCAAAACCAAAACCAATAACGTGTTGTCAAAACCAAAATACGTTTTTCTTTTAGAACCAAACCTAAGACATTATGTTTTGTAAAACCGAAACCAAAACACTAGTGAAAGTTCCCACCTTTAGCACGTACCTTAATCTTCATAGGAGAAATATGTTAGCCACTGGATGTTGCTAAAGATACATAGCTTGAACAATTTAGGTACATACTGTATGAGCTTGTGTAATATTTCCCCTATGTTCTCAAGTTGGTATTCATTTTAAAACCACATAAGGAGATGTTGTAATAAATCCAGTTTAGCAGGGAATGATTGAAACTGAGCCCCACAACAGCTGTTGCCGATCTATTTATTTGATGCTGGGATTTTTTGTGTGAACATTCCTCATGTAGAAATACTGTATGAATTCCACTCATCAGCAATTCTTATTGTACTGTAATGATTCTTCTCATGCTGCTACGTGTATCATGAATGGATGCTCCTAAAGTTTCTCCATATTAATTATTCAGCCAATACCAGAAAATGCAGATGCGATTTAAAATGTATATATTTTACAGCTGGTCAGATATTTTTTCTTTCTTGTCTTCTATTTCCAGAAGTACCTATCTTCAGAAGTTCAGCCCCTTTTTGGACAAAAAAACCCTATTAATGTCGAGAGAATTTTGTCTGAAAATGTCTAGAACCACTGCTTCCATGTATATAGAATCACCCTTTAATTGTTTCCACATCTACATTGTTTCTGCAATTTACCTGATCAAGTGAATCACTTGTTGTATTCATTGCTATTTTGTGTGTGATTTTTTCTTTCAGAAATATGGTGCTAGCTAGTTTGTGCATAATTTATTGTCCTGTGTTTGGCGAGAGTTTGGTACTAAAGACATACAGGTATACAGCCGGTCCTCGCTTATCTGACGGAATGCGTCCCGCAAACCGACGTCAGATAATGGACCGTCGGATTGCGGGTCCATGTTAATCCATGGCGGTAAGCGTCGGATAAGCGGTTCCGATGTTGGATAATGCGTCCAGTGGACTCAATTTGCGGCGACGGATAAGGCATTCGACGGAAAGCGGACCGTCGGATACAGAGGACCAGCTGTACTATATATACAGTAGGTCGATGTTTTTCAACCGGGGTAGCTAGAAACCCTTGGGTTCTGTGGACAACCCTACAGTATTCCTGTAATTTTCAGGTAATTTGAAAATTGGACCAAATACAGAAGAATGTATAATGCACCTGATCTCAGAAGCTCTGTTAGAGAGGATTGGGGTTCCAATGCATCTGATCCCAGACACGCTATTAGAGAGAGTTGGTGGTCCCTTACAATACATCTTATCTCAGATGCACTATTAGAGAGGTTTGGGGTTCTGTACAATGCATCTGATCACAGACGTGGTATTAGAGGGGGTTGAGGTTCCTTGCAATTAATCTGATCTCAAACATACTATTAGAGAGGGTTATTAGAGAACCCTATTGCAGATATAACATTAACCTTGGCTAGCCTACACTAAGGTAACCAGGGGGTTTACCCCTACCACCTCCCCCCTCCCTAGGGGCAACTACCCCTATCATGCACTTACCCCAGCTGGGGTAAAGGCCGTCCTTTTCTTCGTGGCTGACAGGTGCCCAACCATAAAAAAAATCCTAGTCTGATGGCAAACAAAAACACGCCACCCAAAAACCTTAAAAAAGAATCCAAGACCAATGTCAAAAAACCCCTCTCAAAACAAAAACCATAAAACAACCCAAAGTCCGATGGTCCCCCCCCCAAAATTGCTAAAAATAAATACGATGGCAAACAAAATCAAAATAAATGAAAATAAATCCAGGCCTGATGGCTTAATTGTAATCCACTGATGTACCCTGTGACGTCAGGCTTTTTTGGAATGGCCCAGGCCCTATATAAGGCTGGACAGAAGGTCGGACGTCACTGAAGAGCCACATCTGGTGGCTGAGGATAGAACAGGATAAAGAAGAAGACAACAGTCAAGAAAAGAAGAAAAGAGGATAAAAAGAAATATGTGCAGAAGACTCTTCTTCAAGCAATAGAGGAAAGTTTCCCCAGGGAGGGTGGTAAGGTCTCACGGGGTGGTGGTAGGGCTTAACCCTTGATTACCTTAGTGGTTAGAAAAGCATTGCATAGCAATACTTTACTAGCCACTAAGATGGCCAAGAGGGGTATATTGTGTAGTTTAATGTACACATACATATTAACCCCTTTATAACCCTTTATGGTCAGCAAGTAATGGAACACCATGACTAGCTGACACTTCTGGCTAATAAGGGGTTAATATTTACTGTAATGTATTTAAAGTAAAATGTTATCACTTATTTCAGGTTGGTTTAGCTCATCTTGCTCATTTACTGTATATAATGGGCAATATATTACCCATTATATAGATAGGCAAAACAGAATTAACACCAGCCTGGAGTAAGCGATAAAGAAACTGTGGTATTGTTGCTGTTAATCCCATTCTGATAAATATCAGAACGTGATTATGGCACGATAATACCCCAAAATGTGGTATTAGGTCTTTTTTTTATAACGGATCTGATAAAAATGTGTTATTTTTAGCGATGCAACATTGATGTATTGCACTATAAAAATAATGCAGGTCTTCTTTTTACAGTAATATTGCATTTCTTTAATTGTATTGTATTGTATGTCTTTATTTATATAGCGCCATTAATGTACATAGCGCTTCACAGTAGTAATACATGTGGTAATCGAATAAATAACAGATAATATAAATAACAGATCATGGGAATAAGTGCTTTAGACAAACATAACATTAAGGAAGAGGAGTCCCTGCCCCGAGGAGCTTACAATCTAATTGGTAGGTAGGGAGAACGTACAGAGACAGGACGAGGGAGTTCTGGTAAGTGCGTCTGCAGGGGGCCAAGCTTTATGTATCATGTGTTCAGAATGTTCACAGTGCTATTCGTATGCTTCTTTAAGCAAGTGTGTCTTAAGGTGGGTCTTAAAGGTGGATAGAGAGGGTGCTAGTCGGGTACTGAGGGGAAGGGCCTGAGTCAGAGTCTTAGCAGTCGAGCAACAGAGGAAAGGGCGTATCTTTGTTATATTGCGGAGGAAAAAGTGACAAGTTTTAGAAATGTTTTGAATGTGAGGGGCGAATGTGAGAGAGGAGTCGAGTGTGACCCCTAGGCAGCATGCTTGGGCTACTGGGTGGATGATCGTAGTTCCAACAGTAGTGTGGAAGGAGGTAGTAGGGCCAGGTTTGGGAGGAAGTATGAGGAGCTCTGTTTTAGCCATGTTGAGTTTAAGGCGATGGAGGGCCATCCAGGATGATATAGCAGAGAGACATTCAGAAACTTTGGTCTGTATAGCAGGTGTAAGGTCAGGTGTTGAAAAGTATATTTGTGTGTCGTCAGCATAGAGGTGATATTTAAACCCAAAAGATGTTATTAGGTCACCTAGAGAGAGAGTGTACAGAGAAAAGAGAAGAGGTCCCAGGACAGAGCCCAGTTAATAACATAACTTGATGTATCTGGACCTGAATTCCTTATATTATCTCCAACCTATTAACCTTAACTACTTTGCTAATTCCTTAAACACCAATATTGCATGAAGCTATTTAAAATCCTATTGTCAATATATTGACCAGACTTTACTTTTAAAAGGTATGCTGTTTCTGTCCAGCTCCAGCATAATCTTTCATTTGGGGGATTACCAGTTAAACTGAGATCGTCCAATAAAGTACTATCGCATGGAAAATCCCATTGACTTAATTGTGAGTTTCCTTCTGATAATGCCCCTATCAGTACTATCTCAATTTAATGAATAACCCCATTAGTGTGCAGAGAACTGTAATACATTTAGGAACTCAATATATGTATGCTGATGCTGCTATTCTGGCAGTTTTCGGATTAAAGTCTATGGGAAATAGCCTGAACAGCCGCTTTGTCATATATAGAATTATCCCCTTATTTCGTCAAGTTCTAGAGAACGATGTCAAGTTCTATGGAATAATGTTTTCTACTCGAGCTAGCTGTATGAGCTTAATTAATGGGGACCACAATTATAAAGATGACATTTCCTTCACCTGTTCTCTTTTACTTTTCTATTAGTCTCTCACTTTCTTTTTTTTTTTTAACGGGGCATTAAAAACAGCCTGATCAAACGCTTTGGTGGATATACTGTAAACGAAGCCCTTTAACCTTTTCCAGGATGTAGTAGCATGTTAACTATAAATAGAGGGGATAGGAGAAGGATGGGAAGGAGCTCTCGTTACAGTCACGTGATGGATAGGGTGCTAGGAGCATATAGTAATCTAGGACCAGAACCTTGCTGCAGCATGGAAAAGGGGCCTCTAAAAGCAGCACTCAAATCCTGTGTATCGTAGAATTAACTCAAATATAACCTTTATTAGTAAATGATAGTAAAATAATGTTGGACAGACACAAACATAAACGTAAAATTGGCACAAATGGGCTAATACCCAAAATGGCTAAAGTCCCTAGTAAGGGAGTATGGGCCAAAGGAGGGAAGAACCCCAATCACCGGAACTGCTGGTAACAAATCATATGTAATATAACCCTAGGTGCCCTGATACAGATAGTGGGAGTAAATAGGACTGGGAACTGTTTATATTATATGTACTAGTGTAGCAGTGTAGCAGAGGTGTTTGAGGAACAATGATGCAGGTGAGCTGAGAAGTTCTTATCTGTCTGTCTCAATCTAGTGGAGTCAGAGAACTGCTCATAATCCCACAATTGGAAGAGCCCTAAATGCTTAGTTAGAAATAGGTACAGATTCCCAAGTACAGTAGGTATCAGCGAGGTATATAAAAACGGTTGCTTGTAATGGAGCAGCAGTAAGAGCATATAGTAGTTGTATGACTAAATAGCATTAATGATAGGGTCAGCGTTCCAACACCCACTACGTGGTATATCTATACAAGCACATATATATTGAAAAGTTGTAATAAAACAGTCTTACTGGTCTATTGTATATGTAGTGCTTGTAGTAAAAGCAGAAGAAACAGGCTATGTGTAACAAGCTAATATGACAGTGGTGATTGCCTGTATAAGTATGTCCTATTAGATATACTTTGGACACATTGTGTATACCGTGTGTTACTAAGTGCACATGTCGTTGCCCTAGACGTAGTATAAGAGTGCCTTCCACATTGACTGAGGCTGCGATAATGCTATAGATATAAACAGGCTAGCATACACACTTTATAATGTCATGCTAGATTATCATCTGGGGTATATTCAGTCAACAATTGCCCTGTGTCCTCAGTAAAGATGGGTCAATGACTCGAATTTACTGCTTTATCACGATCGTGGATTACCATAAAAAATAACACTATTCCTCAAACTTGGTATGTTTAAGGTGTAGAGTAGTTGCTTGGTTGCTCACAGCTGCCTAACAATTAAAATATCTAAATGTTAGAAATACTCAGGATGAGTATCCAATTAAATAGTTTGGTGTGAGCAGTAAGGTAATCACCCGCCCCTCTGCTATACCATGTGGGGACGTTACGTCACGTTGACACACCGACGTATGTTTCACGTCCAATGACACTTCTTCAAGGTGGCTTCCTACACGCTAACTATACTAACTAACTATACTAACAGCAATTACCAAAGATTTGGTTGCTTTTGCTTTTTTTGTTATTTAATTACATATTGTATTTCTTAGAGGCCTCAGTATGGGGCAGTATTAATAGAGTGTTTTCTTTACCCTTGATCCATTCTTCCCTGAGAGCAGCAAAGCTAAAACAAGTGGGGGTTTGCCTGTGCAAGCACTTGTTAAAGCAACATAGACAGACTAAAGGGAATGAAATCCCTCCCAAGTCTCAGCTCACCATGTTTACAAACTAACTTTAAAATCTTATAAAACAAACAAAAAAAAGCATCAATTACCCAGATTGAAGCCTTTAAACATGTCACTGCTATTAGTACACTTGAGTACTAGACTCCGTAGAGGGGGTTACCATTTAAAAGACATGGACAACAATACCACAAGTAGATCTCTTATTTATTAAACCAGTAAAAAGACTGCTGAAGGATGACCCTTGTAGTGCTGTGTAGTGCTGGAGCACATCTGCACCATACTGCATGTTTTTTTGTAGAATGCCTTTTCTGCATTTCTTTCATTTTCTTAGTGCAAAACCGTACAACTATGATGCAAATGTGCTTCGTAAACAAGCAAAGCACAACAATTATGCCAATTGCAACATTTTAGCACCTGGAGTACTTTCTTCATTTGATAAATGACTTTCTTTGTTTCATGAAATACAATTGTGGCGAGTATGAATTAATCATTTTATTAACATTTTAAAACAAAAAAAGGAATTTGCAGGGATTTTCAAATCTAACTTTGTGTTCTTCCTGGAATTAAGTCATTGCTAGAAGACTTCTTATTACAGATGCTAATTAGATTAATTGCAAAAGATGTTAAGCAATGAACAGAATACTATCCTAAAATATTGTGCTGGAGATCAAATACAAAATATGAGGTACATGAGTTTATTTACAAAAGTCTTCTAGTTCCCAAACCGGGACAAGAATTAGTGTACAGCACCAAATGTATAAAAGAAAAGGAATTCCATTGAACACAGTTGGAGGTTTCTCTGTGATAAATCTGGTGAATTATTTGGCACTGGTTTTGCTCCAGCAGCACAACTGGGAGAGTTTAGTAAATAATCCCAAATTCAATATTATAACTCTCTCAATGGGTATGTCATGTTAATCATCGACATTTTACATACAGTACATGTTTTTCTAGGTTTATCATTTTCTTTTGTAGTGTAGTCTACACAGACAGCAAGCGGTTCAGCTGTTCTGACAGGAACTGATAGCCTGCTTCTTATCTTTTTATTCTCTATTTCATTCATAGTAATTAGACATTCCTCATAAGCACTGATATTGCTCACAATCATACAAAGTAACGTGTAAAATGACAGCAGATAAGGACCAAAACAATATCTCGTTGTACAAGTAATGTCTACTTTTTTCATGTCTTGGAATGTATTTTCCCATCATTTAAATATTACTAATCAGATTATGTTAATATTAGCATTAACAATTTAGTAACTACCTGGTATTTCCCTGATCTATGTATTACCAGTTTATAAAAACAATCAATTATAGATTGGTTTTACATCTCTGTTTTCCTATAATTCAGAATTTGAATTTGCCTAAATAAGCATGATCATGTATAGGGAAGACCTGGCTGTATAACGTTCAATCAAGTATGAAGTCAACTTAAAGTCAACTTAAGTCTACTTTTGATGTAGACTAAGCATGATATTTATCAGTAGAGACACCGGCAACTTAGAGTTTCTACTAAGCATTCAAACAAATCAATTTCTCTTTTAATTATTAGATGGTTATTTACAGAAGCCTCGCAGCTGCAAAACAGGAGCATAATTAAAGCAAAAAATAGAACATGCTTTGTAAATTTCTGTAGAAATAAATAGTATATTTTCATTTGATCAATCTGGTGCAATTTGTGTGCACCAATTTTGCTCCAGTTTTGCAGCCTGTAAAATATAATAAATAGAGCCCTTAATCAACACATTTGGCTTGCCTTGGTGCTACAGAATTTGAATACCTTTGAGTATTTACCTTTAATTCAATTATTTTTAATCCGATTATGTCAATATTGGCATTAACACTTAATATATGGCTTTTATTTCACTTACCTAAGTACAGAGTTATGACTTTCCAAATTACTATTGTTTTCCCAATAGGTTTTCCTGTTTGAAATATAAATATGCTTAATAAGCATTACTGCACTCTGATATTAAAACATACAGCAAGATTCTATGCCAACTGACTAAATCCAATCCTACCAAGGCTAATTAATATAGACCAGGTGGCCTTCGTCTCCAGAAGGCAGGCGTCAGATAACACAAGAAAGATAATTAAGTAATAATCACTGAAGAACAAGGCATTACTGGCCAATAATGCCCTGGCTGGAAGAGTTGAAGGCCCGAGGCAAAGCCGAGGGCCTTTAACCCAGCCAGGGCATTATTGGCCAGTAATGCCCTGTTCTGAGGGGATTATTACTATTATAGGCTAAATGTAGACTTATTTAATAAATAATAGACACTTTTGTATAGTTAAATAGATTTTTTTATTCAAATAAAATGGTAAATACATGAAACCAGCTCTATATAATCTTACACTGCAGATATCTATATCCACACACTGCCGCCCCCTCTGTACGTACACACACACACACACACACACAACACAGTGCCTCTACACACACACACTGGATCTCTAGACAAATACAGCACCTCCTCTACACACACACACAGCAGCTCTACACACACACACACAAACTCTGCTGCTACACACACATGCTACACCCATAAACACTGCTACTGACACACACACACACACACACACACACATCAGCTCTACACTCACACAAACTGCTGCTGTACATACAACAGCACAACACACACACACACACACACACACACACACACACACTGCAGAACAATAAAAAATGCAGCCACTTACTAAACTTTGTATTCTCCCCCCCAGCTCTACACACAACAGAAAATCTCAGTCAGCTCGGGAGGGGGAGGAGTCAAACCGTGGCTGATACTTTTTGACCAATCCCCTGCCATGTCTCAGAGTTTTTACTTAATTCAAACCAATCCCCTGCCCTGTCTCAGCTGTTCTGAAAGCTGATTGGCTGGAAATAAACAGATTGAAAACTGCATTTTGCAAGCTGCTGAAATTCCGGGCATTACTATGGATAATGCCCGGAATTCTGACCAATCAGAGAGCAGGGTTTTCAATAATGCCCTGAATTTGACTGCTTTAGCCTATAATTGATATTATAGAACATGTCCACCCCACCAAGACAAAAGCGATACTATTAAGTTTAGATGCGGAAAAGGCCTTAGATAGGATTAACTGGGCCTTTTTTTTAGATAAAACCATGCAGTATTTTGGTTTCTCAGGTCCCTTTCTGGAGGGGGTCAGAGCTCTCTATCAGTCCCCCAAGGCTTTAGTAAAGCTCCCAGGCAATAACTATGAAGATATAAGTATCAAAAATGGAACGAGACACAGCTGCCCACTATCTCCCCTCCTCTTCGCACTCTCCATAGAACAGCTAGCATCAACTATTAGATCACACACAGATATCCAAGGAATAGACATTGGAAACAAAAACTATAAGATTTCACTGTTTGCGGACGATGTCAAATTGACATTGACCAGCCCGCTGATCTCCTTGCTGAACCTGATACCGTCTTAAGAAGAATTTGGCAGGATTACAGGGTACAAAATAAACAAAGATAAATCGGAGGCCCTGAACCTGTCCTCACCGGACCTACAAAAATCTTTCAAAATCAAATGGCGATCTGACCATCTTAAATACTTGGAGGTCAATATTTTGAGAAACTGCGAGACTTTTTTATCAAAGCAACTTTTTGCGATTTTTGAAACATATTAGTGCCCAGTTGGAAGAGATACCTCTCCATAGATTAGAAGAGAGACCTACTGTAGCAGCCGGTTATCTTTTAGACTTCAATGATGTGTAGAATTTCTTAAATGTATGTTACATTATAAGTAGATAGGACATAAATCAGGCGAGGTGGGGCTGGAGAAAGATGAGCATTCCCGTTACATCTTCCTAAATTCTCTGGCCATCTATTCCCTGTTTAGTAAGGGGTTATAAGTAATCCTGGTGCAAAACGTCTTTAAGAGAATTGCAGTGCGTGATTGCTTTATTGAGAAATTGCTCCTATAGAAAAGGTGCACCACCTGGTTACTTTAGTGAGGGAGTGTATATATATATATATATATATATACACACTAAGAGTTTGACCCCTGCCTTAGTGTAATATATATATATATATATATATATATATATATATATATATATATATATATATATATATATATATATATTACACTAAGGCAGGGGTCAAACTCTTAGTCCAAAAGAGCCAAATATGAGTAGCACAACAATTTAGATTTTTTCAAAGAGCCATAAATATATTTGTACAAGTACGGTTGATTTAAGAAGACAGTGAATTGATAACACATTATAAGTATTTATTAACATCAGGCTGTCCGCCCCCATCATTATTCCCCCCGTCACATCAGGCTGGCCCCCCCATCATTATTCCCCCCATCACATCAGGCTGGCCCCCCCATCATTATTCCCCCCATCACATCAGGCTGCTCTCCCATCATTATTCGCCCCCCCCCATCACATCAGGCTAGCACCCACATCATCATCATCTCATCTGTCCCCCGATCATCATCTTATTCCCCCCCAGGCCACAAATACTGTCCTTACCTTATTAGGCAGGATGCAGACTTCT